>NC_061866.1:28078763-28130601 GCF_907164915.1 Impatiens glandulifera
ATCGTTAGGAATATCTTCCAAGGTCATTGCCGCGAGTGAAACAGTTTGGCCTTCGGGTTTACTCTTTATTTGCAATTTGGCAGCAACACTATATTCATCTAAGGTCTTTTCTAGCTGGTTTCCATGCATCAAACTGGCCTACGACCGAGGAATCCCCTTTAGGACCGTGATTCTGTCTTGCTTCTCATAGGATAGGGTCAACTTTTCAAAGTCCCAAGAAGACGGGCCTAGAGTGATCAGCCATTCAATTCCCAACACAATATCATATCCGTCCATGGAAATTACCTTCATTTCTGTTTGGTATTCATTACCTTCCATCGACCACTTCAAGTTATTGCAAACACTAGAACATAACAAATTAGACCCATCGACCACTCTAACCGATTGCACCTTGGTTGTTATACTTTTGTGGTCTATTTTCTCCAAAATCCTGCTATTGATAAAATTGTGGGTGCTTCCTGTATCGATCAGGATCACTACCGGCAGATTCCCAATTTTGCCAAGAATCTGGAGCGTTTGAAAAGCTTTAAAGCTGGTCAAGGCATGTAAAGATATGGTTGGTTCATCCCTTGGGCCGAGCAATGAAGGTAGATCATCCAAAACAGGTTCTTGGTCGGGTTCATGGTCTTCTTGATTGGCCGAGACCATGAATAACTTTGATTTACACCTATGGTTTGGTTGCCATTTTTCATTGCAAGAGTAGCATAGGCCCTTCTTTCGCTTTTCATCCATTGAGGCTGGGTCTAGTTGCTTGACATGGCCCTTGTTTTCATTTGAAGAGGACCCATATGATGAATTCTTGAAATCGGTATTGGTGCTCGGCCCAACTGTGTTGATATTGGATGGCGTGGGCAGCAACGGTGCTTCAGCGCTGTACAAATTACCAGTACTCATTAAGGACCGATATGTTGCTTCTTGGACTTTATCCATGGCCATGGCTTCGTTTAAAGAATCTGGGAATCGTAACCTGATACAGTTCGCAATCTCTTCCCTTAGATCGGACAAGTAGCAATCTGTGATGTATTCCCTTGGCATGCTGTAGAGTTTTTGAGAGATCGACATGTATCGCATATTATATTCTTGAACCGACCCAACCTGTTTTAAATTCATCAGTTGTCGCATTGGTGTGTCATGTATAGAGGGCCCGAATTGAGTCATAAGGTCTCTCTTGAACACGTCCCAAGATAAGGCCTCCATATGATTTCAGTTTTGAAGATATGACCCGTACCACATTCTTGCTTCGCTAGAAAAGTGAATGGGGGCGATTTCTAATTTAATGGCATCCTTAGTTTTGTCCACCCTGAAAAATTGTTCGGCAGATATTAGCCAGCCCTCGACATCCGACCCATCGAACCGAGGAAAATCGACATTGGTTAGCCGAGTAGGAGGAACATAGTGTTGGTCGCAGTTCTGGCCAGGGTACTGGGGCCTAAATGGGGAAGGACCGTGGCAAGAATTATCATCATAGGGTCTGTGGCGGGGTTCTTGCATATTTCCAGATGCCCCGCTCTCAAAGGTTGTCATTCTTTCTTCAGCCGCATCAAATCTTCGGTCTATGGCAGCTTGCATCGCAGCTGTTTGTTGGGACAGGTTTTCAATAAGGACCTTGAGCGTATCCATTTCTGATTGCTGGCGAGTTTCTACCATGTTGAGAATTGGTCAGCTCTAATACCAATATGTTAAGCTTTAAACTATAACTGAGCCTTTCAAGTTCTTTAGTTCAAGAAACAAGTTCTTGATTGTTGGGACTAGGGATGGAATTCAATACTCAAATGCAGCGGACATAGAGTGAGGAAAGAATTCGAGGTTAAGAGAGAAGAAACCGAGGTGAGAAGAGAATACCACTAGAATACACCTAGCGGTCCAAGAAAATGGGATGAGGGCCGAGAGATAACTTAGAGCACCAAGTTCTAAAAGATCCAATTCATAGCCCCAAAAAGTGGGGTGGGCATCAGCATTTAAAGAGGCTGAATTACCAAAAGTATTCGGTTACAACAAACTTCCCAAAATAACAGAATTCAGTTCAAGAGAAATAAGAGAGAAAGGAAACAAAACAGAATTATTCAATAAAAAACATAAACTGGCCCATATGCACACTAGGGCCGAGATCGGGTGCTGGAAATATTTTATGACCGAGGTTTTGGTGAGCAGACCGTAACAGAATACCAAGCTCTAAGAAAAGGGACCCAATATGAAACCGCCGCCTAACCTGAGAAAAACCACAAGAAAAAGTAGATGTGGTTTCCAAGTTGATGGGTTTAGTTCTCTTCTCTTTGATTCAATCACTTTACTACCTTTGTATAAGCTTACAGATTCATATATTGTCATAGATACATCTATAGACACCTAGTTGTCATAAAAAAATATTACATTTTTTATATTTGAAGACGAAATTTTATTTATCAAGATTTGTTAATACCTGCCAGGCGTTCATGATCAAGTAGGCAATTGAACACGGTTTGGTGTATGTCTTTAATAGGATCATCACCATTAGATTAGTTGATGAAATATTTAATAAAATGTTGAAACAGGTAGATTATTTAATTACTTTAATTATCTGAACTAGAATGAATCCAAACCAAACATATACCAACAATGACACTCTTTCTAGTGACTATTTTTAAGGAGTGAAACCTTATCAAATACAGGAGGAGGCAGATTATATTAGGAAAACTAATTGAATTTATAAACAAAGATCACTACTATATTTTAGTTACCTCTTCTTCTTTTGAGTTATTCGACCCAATGACAAATAATGGTCTATATTCCCCTCCCTGATCAGAAGAACCATCTTCTACAGCAGTAGATGGTTTTACTTGTGATTCATACAATTAGCTTCTTCCTACAAAAAATTCATTATGCACGTCAACTTTCATTTTCTTTTTTGAGTGAAAAAAATATATATTAAATAAACACTTGTTATAACATCTGACCTAAGAAAAATATATTTCACATCATTAACATTGATGTGAGGATTTTGTAGAACGTGTCGAGTTAAAAGAATCATAATAAATTTTTAAAATCATATTCATCTTTAATTAATTTATCATATATTATATATAAAATGATATACATGGACTTACCTATCATTTAAGATTGCTATGCTCAATTCTATGAGAGCAGCAATTATTGCAAGTGGCTTCCTCAAAAATTCTAAGTATGTGAATCAAAACAAGATACATCCATAAGTTTGCAAATTTGCAAAGATAGATGAAAGACACACAAGTGAGAGAACAAAGAGAGACCTTGCTTTACTTGATGAACATAATCTTAATAAAGTAATTGGTCTTGTAGCTTCAATATGAACATTTACTAAGAAAGTGACAGAATTTTGGCCATGGATTATCAATAGCCATTAATGAAACAACTGGAGATAATGGTGGTTCTATGAAAAAAATAACAATAAACACAAAAGCGACAACTGAGGATGATGGTTCTATAACAAAAAAAACATTCAACACAAGACAGCAAGAAAAATCAACTTCCTTATTAAGTTTTTATGGCACAAAAATAGTAAAAACACAAAACATAACTAATCATAACAAAAGAAAACAAATAATAGCCAAGCTCAATAAAAGATTATCATATCCTGAAATCAAACAAGACAGTTATACTTAAACCACAATAACTAAAGAGATTGTAATTTGCATAATAATATAACCTACTAAAACGTGAGCAGTAGTAGTGCAGAACCTATAGAAATCCATTGCATAATTACAAAAAGAAAAAGGAATTGATTTGGGTCATTAAGCCCACGCAGTTAGACTTACCATCACCTTCTTTCTACTGAAATAAACAACTAAGAAGTATCACCATAACCTCTTACCAAGTCATTTGCACTAAATAAATATATTACTTAAGAAATCCAATAAAAATAATAATATTTGAAGTCAGTTTTTGTCTTCTCCATGGACATCATCAATAAGACATTTTCCAGAAACCTGCAAACTTAGTAATAAATATGAAATAAATCAGTAGGAAAAACTTAGAAACATACCTTCGGAAGGGAGACTTCCACGACCCACAGATAAGGCAAACCCTAATGGACAACTCTGTGCACCTTTGATTCCATACTGAGGATGTGTTCTAAAGAACGACATTTTGTTGCTTCACTTTCAATCTAAATGTTGTCCTAAATTAAGAAGCCATCTTTTAATTATTTATTTTAATTTGAATTTATCGTCGTTTCAAATTAATGATCAAATTGTAACTGAAAGATTCAATACATACGAATAAAAGAGAATTCTGATATGGAGCTCATATATAAAAATCACGCCTATTTCAGAGAATTTAGGTTAACATCTTCAAGGTTTCAAGGTTATAATGAGTATAATGAAATAGTATTATCAAAATTCGAACAACAATCTACATAAATATACTTCCTAAAATCGAGGAAATATAAATATAGAGAGAGAGCGAGGGAGCGCGTGTCAAGAGGCGTAACTAAACTAACGTCGTGCGCGCAACGAACTAGCTGTTCTTCGCGATGGATTGTGGAGACAGGAGCTGTTTCGCGATGGGTGAATTGTAGAGAATTGAGACGATGAGTCAAACTGATTAGGGAGACAATGATTAGGTTATAGAATGAATAGGTCTGTTTGACATGAATTGTGCTTAGAATTGAAATGGGCTTAGGTTTAGATTTTTTTACAAATCTAAAATCTAAAAGACTAATTCCTAATTTTTAAAAATTTATAACTTAATTTTGTATTCTTAAATATAATATAATGTTTAATTAATTTATTTTTAGTTTATACTATTTTTTACTTTTAATTTAATTAAATTTAAATAATAATTAAATAAAATAAAAGACAGATATTAATAAAAAATAAATTAATAATTCTATAAAATAATTAAAAATTATATTATATACAATAATAATTAAATTTTAATGTTAATAAAATTTTAAGTTAAATTTAATTAAATAAAATTAAAGAGTGAAATAAAATATTTATAAAATTTAAAAATAAAATATATAAAGTATTAAAATTTAAAATAGTTAAATTATAAGTTCTTAATAAAGTTTATATATATAAAAAATAAAGGTGGTTGTATAGATATAAAGGTTGGCAAAAAGTTTTTTTTCTTTTAATTATTACCCACGCTTAATATGCGTTGGCATATAAGGGTTGCTGAAAATATATTTTGTTGTAGTGTGAGGTCGTCTAACTCCATTAGACTTGGTCTAATGGGATGCGTAGTTAGACAGGGACGTCTAACTCCATTAGACTTGGTCTAATTCCATTAGACTTGGTCTAATTCCATTAAACTTGGTCTAATGGGATGCGTAGTTAGACGATGACGTCTATCTCCATTAGACTTGGTCTAATGGGAAGCGCGGTTAGACGAGGACGTCTAACTCCCTTAGACTTGGTCTAATGGAGCACGTCTAATGCCTTGGTTTAGCAGTTGTCTGAAGAAGGCATACGTCTAACCACGATCAACTAGTATTCTTCTACTCCTGCTCCACTCACTCCTGTGCATTCTGACAAGCAGTTAATTGTATTAAATGAATGAACGCCACATACGCAAATATCCTTCCAACGGTTTGTCTAGTACAAGACAATTTCAAAAAGATATTCGGCACACTACTAGTTCGGTACGACCACGATCCATTTCCTCAGAGTCTACTGATTTCTAGTACTATGGGAGGTCTTCCAATGGATACTTACCATATTTCCACAAAGAAGATTCGACTGTTGGTGTCCTTCTACTAATAGATTCTCAAGGACTACGGAAGAATCACTTGTTACTAACTTGAACATTTGCTTACTCATTCACTCTTGCTCCTACTTATTTCCATCATTCAAGCTCAAGAGAGAAAATCAATTACTGTCTAGTTGTGATAATATTGTAAGTTGAACAGAGGTTGATCTGTTCAACAGAGAGTTAGCTAGCTTAGTAAGTTGTATTTGTTTCAATGTATTTAGTGGATATCCTTCTAGTTGTGGAAGAAGGGGTGACATATGTGTTTTATCTCCTAACATCCATAAAACTCCTTGTGTTATTTACTTTTTGGTATTCATCTTCCATCGGTTCAAAGCTTTAAATCCGACGAACACTTCCGCACTTGAATTTGTTTCAAGAGATCGAAATATTTGCGAAGAATATAAATAGATATTAATCCCTCACATGATTACTATCGAATCGTTTATCATAAACTGTTAACAGTAGTTAGAACCTAATCTCTATTGGTAGCACCGATCCAAACAAGTAATATCAGAGCCTCGTTTTCTATTCTCAAGCACCAACAAGAAACTGAATCATGACCAAATATGCCAGCTCCTCCAAGATTCCTATGTTTACGAAAGAAAACTTTATCGTGTGGAAGAAGAGAGTTCGTGCTCATCTTGCATCTATAGATGATGACATGTGGATTGTCGTCACAGAAGGTCCTATCAAGATAGAGAAAGACAGATCTGAGTGGACAAATAAAGACAAGAGGAAGAACTACCTCGACAACTTGGCCATGGATATCTTATATAGATCTCTTGATGACAGCATGTTTAACTATATCATATCATGCGAGACTGCCAAAGAAGTTTGAGAAAGACTCGCTCAAATATGTGTAGGCAACGAGCAAACCACAGAAAAAACAAGATTACGGTTGCCACCCAGCAGTTCGACAACTTTAAGATGCGTCCTAGAGAGACGATGTCTTAGTTTGATGCAAGATTCAGCAAAATCGTCACCACTCGCTCTATTCTGGGGAAGACTTACAGAAACAGAGAGATTGTTATAAAGGTCATGCGAGCATTGCTCAGGGTGTGGGAAATCAAGACTATGGAGATGAGGGAGTCTAAAGACCTCAATAAGATGAATCTCTTCGACTTGCTTGCCGATTTGAAGGCCTATGAGTTCAAGTTGAACTCTAGGATTGAAGATGAGCACCCCACATCCACCATCATAACCAAGGCTTTGGTGACTTATGAGATGTCACCATTTGCCACTAAAGTAAAGACGGCTGCCCAGCAGCGACGCGATGGCTCTCTTCGTGAAGAAATTCGGCAAATTCATGAAGAAGAACAATTCTAACTCAAACTCTTCGGACAATAAAAATGACGATAAGACTAAATCAAAAGCTAACGTGAAATGTTTTAACTGTGGTATACTAGGTCATTACAAATTAGAGTGCAAGATATCAAAACGTGATGAAAAGAAGAAAGACAACGAGAATGAGCTGAAGACTCTCACGGCGGTTGACAACAAGGCTAAATGGATCCAAAGCGACTCAGATGGCTCATCATCCAGTGATAGTGATGATAAAGAGGTTGCTTGTTTCATGGCAAGAGAAGAGGAATACTATAAGGTAGTTGATTTCTCTTCAAAAGAGTTTTCACGAGATGACTTAGTTACTGCACTCAATGACATGGTCAAGGAGTATAGAGAGTTATCTGAATCTCAAAATGAAACAAGGTCAAAATATGAAACTGATGAACCTATTTTTTCTCAAACTTCCGAACTAAAAGTTTTTGAAAACAACATGGATGAGCTCTCATCAAAGAATGAGACGCTCAAGGAAAAGATTTAAACTCTTTCTTCTGAAAACCAACGTTTAAATTATATTGTTAGTTCTTGGACAAGGTCTGGAGAAGCTGTCAAATATCAGATTAGTCTATTAAGGCCTGCTGAATGCAAATTTGATTTAGGATATGACAAAACTATCCCAGATAAGTCCAGTGAGAAGTAAAACTCAGCAACAGACAAACTTAAGCCAATAAGCTTTCTCAAATGGAGTCTAACTTATAATGGAACTGATCCAAGCTATGAGGATCTAACCTTAAAGGATTAGATTATTTATGTTCTGCCAACTATAAGGTGACTGATACTTAAGTTAGAAATAGCTAGTAAGTCTGGCATATCAAAACCTGATAAGAAGTTAAGGAGTTTTAAACAAAAATCATCCTCTAAAGTTAAGGGATCAACTACAATCAGGAAGACGTACGCTAAAACTAAATCATACACACTAATCACAACACAAAATGGGAAATCCATCAAAATAACAGAAATATGGATTCCTAAGGGACTGATTGACCGAGGACCCAAGTGAATGTGGGTACCAAAAGTTGTAAATACATTTTTATGTAGGTGATACAGGATAGATGCATGGAGGAAACTTGGAGCACACTCTTTTGAGAACATGCTCCAGCAGTTCAACAAGTGGCACATTTGCCACTCCAACAAACTAAGTGTTTCTTCCTTAAAATTATTTTTGGTCTTGAGGACCTCGAATCATTTATTTATTTATTTTAAATATGCATAAATTGAGGGAGAAATTTAATGTTCAAAATGTTCAGACAGATGCACGCAGACAAAAGCTTTAATTGGTTTAATATACGAGGTCCTCTAAAAGAAAAGCAAGTACTTAGACGTACATTTTCTTATGTAGTCTGTGCTTCTGAGTTGTATAATTATATTAGTTTATAACCTACACAGGTTAGACGTATGAGTCTAATAGACGTTTAGACGTCTGTAAGATAAGCGTAGTTAGACGCTCATGTCTAACCAGACACACGTCTAACACGTGATGTTTAAGCGTAATTAGACGTCCACGTCTAATAGACGCCAAGACATCTAGAAGGCAAGCGTGGTTAGACTCCTGTGTCTAATAGATGCCTATCCAACCTAGAGGCCAGAATGTAGATAGCAAGTTGGACGTCTAACTACGTGTGTATATATGCATTGTCATCTAATATTTCCCGCTCAAACATTAAAACAATCATTTTCTAATTCGAATAACTTGAAGACACGTGTCTTTCAATGTTAAAGAAAATGACTAATATTCCCTTAAATATTAAAATATTTTTGGTAAAAACCTAGTTAATAATGAATACCTTTGGGAAAAGGCGTCTAACATTAATTGAAGGGTTTTCTTTTTCAAAAAGTGACTGTTAAACTTGTGACTTTTCAGATTCTATTTAAATACATTTTTCATGTGTTCTGGTTAAACTTACGCTTACAATTTTCTCAGAACCCTGGATTTCTCTCTTCCTTCTCTCTAAGAAATCTTGTTCATCTTCATCTCTTATTCTCAAAAATGGATAACAAGAAAGTTATCTCTCTTGCTCACAACACCATACAGGTGGATTTTGATTATGTCTACTCTTTCGATCAACAAGATATCGTGGATATGTTCCGTTCTCAAGAGTACTTCGACCTTAGGAAATATCTCGGTGATCTGTATGTCTTCTACGAAAAGGAGGTCCGTGAGTTCTTCAACACGGTGAATGTGGTTAAAGATTCGATAACGACGACAGTGAAGGAGAAGTCTATCTCCTTCAATGAATCGATGTATGTTGAGTTGTTTGAACTTCCATTAGAGGGTCACACCTTTGACACAACGCTTTCAGCTGAAAGTATTTCAGAAATGCAGATCGTCTTCTCAAAGGATGGCAGTTCTATCAGATTAAACGGGAAGAAGAAGGCCCTAAAGCCACATTTTATTCTTCTAAATAACATTGTATATCCAAGACCGTTTCGATTATATGACGGATATTTCAAAAGGTATGTCGATCAAATGGGCATCCACTTTATTTTTAAATCTTTTCCAGTTGGTTTATTCAAGGAACAAGTAGAGTGAGGGCTTCTTAGTCCAACTCGACTAGTTTATGGAGCATCTGGGTGTTCTTATGGGCGGGGGTGAGGCTATTAACCCTAGTCGCATCTTCACTAAATTTTCTGTGAAGAGCACCCTTACAAGATTGAAGCTCTCGAAGGAAATGAATTTTGGCTCATCTAGCCAACAGATGGGTGGCTAGTTGGTCACTCGGTTTAAATGCCAAACTATATCCATCTATTCTACGGGGGCTAAAAGAGCCAAATCTTCAGTCATGGAGTCTGCGGCTAGCACTAATAGCCAAAAGACTACATCAAAGAAGGATTCTAAAGCAGTTGACTCCATTTATAGAAAGGCAAGACAAGGAATTCCTCCACTTACCGCTATTCCAATCTCATCTTTTTCGCCCTCCCCCAGCCCGATCAAGAAGCTGGATAGATCTTCTGGTTCTGCTGTTGATCAGACGAATGTGTCTAAGGCGTCCAAAAAGTCCAACAAGATAATTTCCTCTTCTCCTCTGGTCGTAGTGCCTAGTATTGATGTTCCTGTGTTGGAACAAGTTGAAGGAACGACTGTTGAGCCACTTGGTCCAAATATTGAATGTTTTGATAGGGATTTATCGCCTGTCCTTCCTAAAGAATCAGTAGTTTCTGAGTCTACTAATAATGGCAATATTATTAATAAAACAGAGTAGTTAATTGCTCCAACTCCTGTGCTGTTATATCTTCTGAACAAGATCCCATTCAACTGAACGTTGAGCCGCCTATTAATGAAATTGTTGAAGAACAACCCGCCATTAAGGGAACGGGAGTAGTGTATGCACTTCAAGAAGGGGTCATTTCGAAGGTTATGTCCTTTTATGAAATTATAATAGAATTTAGGGGTGCTCCTAGCATAACCATCAATGAACCTTTTCCCACCCCCAAACTAGGTGTAGTTCTTGGAAAGGGAAAATGCATTGCTAAAGAAATTCCAAAAAGGTTTCGGAGGTCAGTTGCATTGTTAATCTTATCATGGAGCAAGTTGAAGTGAAAGCGGATGGGAAGATTAAAATATTTGACACCTGGCTGAATCACAGGTTGAACACCCAATTCGATGAAATTATCTCAGAAGGTGAAATTGAAAAGGAATGGAATAAACTGATCAAGATGGAGAAAAGAGTCCTAAAATAGGAAAAGACAGATGAGGTCTCTAAAGCCCACAAAAGAAAGAATCTCGTGGTGGCAAATATCATGGATCATGCTCTCTTTCCCATGCTTGAGGCAAGAAATGTCAATTTCAACCCACTCGATAGGGAGGCTCTTGTAGAGCAGAATGGATTGAAGCGACTCGATTTGATTATGAATAACTATTGCTCCATATTCCTTTAACACGTTCAATGTACCGAGTCTTCCGGGTTGAATTTGTTTGATGATGTGTCTTCTAGTCAAGACGAGTCGATGAAGATCTTTAAGGATGATCTGACTATTTCCAAAGAAGAAGACGAGGCTTCTGCCCAACTCATTGAGCTGTCCAATGTATCATTTGAAGAAAAGCTATTAATGGTCCAGCATATCATTGAATAGACTCATGTCTTGGTTAAAACTTGAAATTAACCTAGAAGAGGAAGTAGTTGTGGATGAAGCTATTCATACGTCCAGTCCACAGAAGAAGACATCTGAAGTGGCTCCTCCTATTCTTGAAGCAGAAAAATCTTTGTTGGTTGAGGAAGAATCAACAAAGTTGGCAGATCAGTCACAAAGGTCAGAGGCTATGGGGGAACCCTTAAAGGAAGTATATTCTCATAAGATTCCCTCTATTGAGGGGGAACAATCTGATAAATATGAGTCACCCTCATCTTCAGAAGAAAAACCTGAAGAAGAAGATCCTATTCCTTCTCCTCTTTCTCATTGATCATCCCCTATCAAGACACCAGCATACATTGTTGATAACGTTGTTGATTAACCTCTTCACTCTGAATATATTTCAGAGCATATTCATCAGGTATGTGCCGACATTTTAAATGAACATGATTAGTCTAAGGATACATCAAAGGCTCCATCTTCCCCTCCTAAAAATAAAAAACTAGAGCGTTCTTTACAAATAAATGTGCATGCGAGTCCCATTCGCACTACTCCAGATTGTTCCCAAACCGTATCTTCGTCTGCTCGATCTTCTAAAGAAACTTCTCTTGGAGGAGCAAACTTTTGTAATTCAATCTTGGATGCGATGAATTCTATGTAGCAGAATATACTGGACATATTGTCCAAATTGGCATATCTTGAGAAGGGGTCTACTTCAAGTAAAGAAGATTTATCTTCCATTATTCCTACCTAAAGAGAAACGGAGAAAATTCTGAAGCGAAATATATATGAAGTAAACATCTTGAATACTCAACACAAGAAGTTTGAAAAGAATTTATTTAATCGATAATTGGAGCATCATGCTGAAACCAAGACTTTCACCCTGGAGCTTCACCAAGATATTACATAAGCAATGGAACTTATTCGGGCACAAGTGATGGAGATGTCAAACACATTGAATAGAGCAGAGGCTGAGCGACTAAAGTAGGTTGACACAGTTGCAAGGCAATTTTAAGCTAGAGAAGAAGATGTAGATGCTGCTGAGAAGGAAAGAGCTCTTGTTGCTGCTGAACCTGTTAATGTTAAAAAAGGGGAAGGAAGAACAAGAGGGGGGGTCAACCTCTACTAGAAGAACTCGATCGAAATTAAAGCGAAAAGATGATGGAGGTGGTGAAAACGGTTGTAGACAAGCAAAAAGAGGTTTAGGACGTGGATGCAATAGAGGTGGTGGCAGTGGAGGCCGAGCAATCACTCGTTTCCATAACATCCTAAATGGAGAATTAATTCTTGAAGGCGACGCAAATTCAATGTTGAAAAGGGAAAGACCTTAAATCTTTCTCTATTTCTCGTACTTTAATCTTATGTTTGAATACTTTGGTGAACTACTTTGATTTCAAATTTATTTTGATGGGTGTTTTATTTTACTTTATTAAGGTTGCATAGTTTTAACATCATCAAAAGGGGGAAATTATTGGGAAAAAGTAAAAACAAAGTAAGAAAAGAGTTAATTAAGTGAGAAGTAATTAACTTAGAAATAAATAAAACCTATGAAACATTAAACAACATAATTTTGATGATGTTTAGAATGAATTTTTTTTTGGGAAAAACGACTTAGCGTCATTTCATTAAAAATTCCCAAAAATGGGATAAAAAACTACGAGTTTAAAAGATCATTCTAGACATGCATATAATAATTTTGAAGTCGTAACATTCTGAATAAAAGCTAAAAAGCTAAAAACGTAAATGAATTATCTGATTACAATGTTTTCAATTCTAGTGAGTTTAAAAAACGGTAAATTTCAAATCCTATAGATATTCCAGTTCTGCTCTGTGCTTGGAATTCTTGTCCACGTTCCCGCGAGGGTGCTGCAATCCGATACAATATATTTCCATAACTCTTCAACGCTCCTGCGGGTTCTGCCATATACCCTTGCATTCCGTTTTTGCCAAATGTTATACACCACTGCTCCAAAGCCACACTTGAACACGTTTGTTGCAAATCTATTTCCCTTGGCTTTGAGTAGTGTTGCATCTTTGATTTCATTTTATTCGCTCGAGAAACTGATCAACTCCAGGATTTTATAGAATCTTTCCCAAAGCTCTAAAGAAATATTGCAGCTCCCGAATAGGTGATCTATGGTTTCTTCATTTCCTCTACATAGAAGACAGTTCGTATCTGGGATTCTCATATACTTGCTGATACGATCACGAGTGCTGAGTCTTTCTCAGGAGGCGAGCCGTAGGATCAACTGGTGTCTAGGGATAATCTTAGTTGACCATACAAGAGGATCCCATTCTACTTTCTGTGCTTTTTCCCGGGTTACCTCTGATATTTTCTTTGATACCAGCTTCCCATTGTCCTCAGCTTTCCATTCATGAATATTCGGTCTGTCATGTAGTTGTATGTTACTTATATGATCAAGTATCCTCCGTCTTTTTGGATTTCTTCTTAGGAGTGAGTCCTAATTCCCGTCTTTAATGTCTCTGATTTTCGCTTCTATGCAGTCCCTTCTGATGCGGGTATTTAGAAACTCCTCCTTGTAGATGATAGGCTGATTTTCGAACCAGGGGTCGTGCCAGAATAGAGTTCATTTCCCGTCCCCTAGCCGGATGTCATAAAGATCTGTAATATTGCTTCTTAGTTTAAGAATCTTTCTTTAGAGACCATCTCATACCTTCATGAATTTTTACAAGTCCAGATGCTTGTTTCGTATTTCATAAACCTCGTATGCACCCATTTGATCCATAGTGACTCCTGATTGTGCTCCAAAGCCCATAGATGCTTGAATGTGAGAGCCTTGTTCCACTCGATACAGTTCTTCAAACTGATGCCTCCCTCGTCCTTCGGTTTGCAGAGAGCGGTCCATTTGACTTTTTTTCTCCTCTTCCACTACTGCCCCAGATAAAATTTATCATTAGTGTATCGAGCTCCTTCATTACCTTCTTCGGATTGACCATTTGCTGCGCCCAATAGCCTACTATGCCATGACCACGGTTTTGATAAGTTCGATCCTCCCCGCATAAGAAAGTTTTTTTGCTTCCCAACCAAATATTGTGTTTTTTACCTTTTCAATCACGACTTGTAGTGTGAGATCTCAATTTGCTTCGCGGTTAACGGAATTCCTAAGTACCTTACAGGAAAATTGCCACACTTTCCTAAATTGCCACACGGTCCTGCTTCGTTTAGTCATTCACGCCTCCATAAAATGCCACACTTTTTCTTTCATTAATAGTTAAACCTATAACCTCAGAAAAGAACGTTAGTGCAACCCTAATAGTTTTAATGGAATCAATGTCTGCGTGCGCTAGAATGAACAAATCGTCATCAAAGCATAAATAGGTTACCTCCTCTACCTCATAGAATGGGTGAAAGATGTATGGACGATTCTTTCGGAACATCGCAAAGGTGCTCTCAAAGATCGCCATAATAGCTACAAAAAGGTAAGAAGAGAGGCGGTCCACTTGCCTTACCCCGTTTTCATCCATGATAGCTACGAAATAGCCTTTGTGGACTCAATTGACTCTAACAACAAAGGAGGATGATGAAACGCACTACATAATTTAATCAATAAATATTATAGGAAAAGCAGATACAACCAGAAAGTCTTGAATGGCTTCTCATCTAACAGAGTCGAAAGTTTTCTTGATATCTATTTTGAAAGCCACTCTCGGGGATATTTTCTTATTCCTGTAGCCTTTTAAAAGGCTCTGCATTAGAAGAATATTATGAGAGATTGTCCTACCGAGGATGAATGCAGATTGGTTAAGATTTATAATTTTTCCTATGACATTTTTAAATCGTTTAGAAATGATTTTTGAAATTATTTTATAAATCACATTGCAGCAGGAAATTGGTCTGAAATCTTGTACTTTCTCGCGTAACTCATTTTTAGGGATCAAGGTTAGGACCGATGTATTCCATTGCTTTAACATCTTCATGTTCTTGAAAAACTCCAAAATCCTATCAGTAACGTCTTTACCCACAACTGATCAATTGTCTTTGAAGAACAATGCATTAAACCCATCAGGACCCGAACTTTTATTCCCATCAATACTAAACAAAGCTTCTTTAACCTCAACCCTCGTGACCACCCTTATTAACTCGCGACTATCTTCTGATGAATGTTTCCTATCAATAATTTGATACAAGGTATTCACAGGTAACTTTGATGCTACTTTCTTGTACCCATAAGTTGCTTACAGAAATCGATAGACAAATCTTGTATACCCTTTTGACCCTGAACATATTCACTATCATCATTCTTCAGCCTGTATACATTGTTTCTCATGTTTCTAGCCTTGCATTTAATGTAGAAGAAAGCTGTGTTTTTGTCACCCAACGAGAGCCAGTTCTGTCTTGATTTCTGTCTAATAAAATTCTCTTCAAGAAGACTTAGCTTCCTGAAATTGTCAAGTGCATCTCTTTCTGTTTCATTGAGTTGTTCATCATTATCATTTCTTAATAACATTTTCTGAACTTCTTCTAGTTCTTCTTTAGTAGCCAGAACTCTATTGGAGATATTGTTGAACTTCTTCTTGTCAAAGCTTTGAAGATGATTCTTCAAGAATTTAAGCTTCTTAGAAATCTTGTACATGTTGGATCCCCTGACATCTGTAGACCATACACTTTCGAGAATACCCTTGAATTTGTCGTTTTCTATCTAAAAATTGAAAATTTTAAAGGGCCTTTTGAACCTTTCTTCCTTTTCCCAGAAAAATTTAATCGGGCAGTGATCAAATATACCCAGATTTAGAACATGAAATTGACTTCTCGGAAATTGGTTAATCCAGTTCTCATTTACCAGACATCTGTCAATTCTACTTCTTCTAATTTTCTCATTCCCTCTCGTAGAAGACCAAGTGAAGAAATTCCCAGAATTGGTAGGCTCGATACAACCCATATCTCTGATACAGTCATTAAAGTCAATCATATCCCGAGTTATTTCAGATTCTAGGCTACGATCAGATTCGTTTCTAGTTGCGTTGTAATCACCAACGACATCCCAAGATTTATCACTACCGATCCAGTTTCTAAGGCAATTCCAGAGGAGTCTTCTGTCAGTGTTTGAGTTGCTAGCATAGACAATAGTAAGATTAAATAGGATTCCTGTAATTCTGTCTTTAACCTCCACCAGGATTGCTTGATCATTCAAACAGAGAGCCCTGACCTCAATAACTTTTTTATCCCAAATAACCCAGATTTTGCCCGTTTTGTCATTTGAGTTGTGAATGATTTCCCAGCTGCTATCAATACACAGTTTGTTAACCTTCTCAACGTTCCGGTTTTTGACTTCTGTCTCAAGAATACCCATAATAGTGATCTTCTAGTTCTCAATGATCCTCCTGATTTCTTTGCATTAAAGAGTGTCATTGAGTACCCTTATGTTCCATGTCACTATATTCATGAATGGATATAAGTGTTGGATTCCTGACTTTCTAGACTCTCGTGGACCTCTTCATCAGAGAAATCGTAAGCATCACTTGTCTCGCTATCCTCAATGGCTACAGCTTGATTACATGGAATACTATTCACATTGAGTGGGGGTTGTCTCACATAGATCTCATCTTCTCCCGTTATAGAGTCGGTGACTTCTGGATCCAGAATCTTTCTGCTCTGTCTTCGCTTTTCAACTTGTTCTTCTTTAGTATGTCTTTTCTGACTTTGAACCTCTTCACTACTGGATTCATGTCTGTTATCGATTTTAATTCTCCCTACTTCAGAACCAAGGCTTACAGCCTTATTCAAGACCAAATTGTCTTCTTCTGCACTTGATCTTTAATTTCACAAAACCCAAGATTTTCCAGTTCATTCTCAAGAGCTTCTTTAGCTTGTTGGTTTTTCAATATTTTTTGTCCAGGATTTTCTTATTCATTATCACGAAAGGTGGCTCTTAGCCCATGGATCGGGTCATTTCGAATTCTGATGACATTGCGTTTTTGGTTCCTGCTTGCATTCCTAGAATTGTGAAGAGTGGACTCACGACCTATTGGAGTGCCATCAGACCCAATTTTTCTTGTTTCATATGGGCCAAGTATTCCCCGTCCTATATATCTATGGATTCCAAAACTTTAGAGACAAAACATTTTTCATCAGGACCGATAATAGCAAGTCCGGTAGCTTGAGTAGTATCCAGATTAGCAAGTCCAGGACCAGGCTTAACATGGTCAATATGGCTAGGTACAGTAGAATTATAAGAAGCTCTGAGACTGGTGTGGCTATGTACAGTTTTATCAGGACTGATATCCTGACCAGGATCGACGTTTTGAATAAGACCTATTCTTGAGAAAACAGAATCCCTAGGACCGGTGCCCTGAACATGACCGATAGGATCAACGTTAGTAGGGCCAGCTTGTACACTTACCCACTTCATTCTTTTTCCTATCTTCTTCCTTACCCTTATATGTTCTTTCTTTTGGTTGCCCATTCTATCATTATCAGTGTGATCATTGATGTTAAGTTCAGACCTGTTCACATTTCTCTCAACCTGAACCTAGTTAGAGTCATTGATACCGCCTTCCTGAGCATTATTATTGGCCTTCGATTTTAGATTATCATTGACTGGAAATTTATTCGTAGCGTGTGTGAAAGTGCTACACCATATACATCGATTTGGTTTCCATTCGTATTGTACTTCAATGTCAAATAAATTTCCCAGTCTATCTTTAAGTTCAAGCTTAATTGGAAGAGAGCTACTCGGATGGATTTCGACACTAACTCTAGCCACAAATGCACGCTCGTAGCCTTTCATTGCTGGGTCAAACATAAGTGGCTTACATATAATGCTTGAAATATAGGCCAGGCCCATTGGGTTGCACAGGTGTGGTGGAACATTCTTGAGATTCACCCAGATTTCTTCAAGTTCAGGTGGTCTATGATTAGTATTAAGTTCATCTCTCCACTTGTACAACTTGAATCTTTTTCCTTTGATAAAGGTATATTCGCTCTTTATGATTGACTTTATTTCGCTTCCATTCTTAAAGGATAGAAAGAAGAATCCGTGATCATTGATTGTGATCCTCTCTAGACCAGAGGATTCCCACTGACCCATCAACGTTCTTTTAACCTCAGCAAATGGTGCCTTCATGTTTCCTATAAAGTGACCAACTATGACAAACTCCCATGCCTTTACGCATTTTTCTTCAATTTCTGGTGGGAGCTATCAATTGTAATTACCTTTGGGTATTAGGTGTCTAGTTGGAATTTTCCCTTTTCTGGATCGTTCATGGTATTTCTATTCCACACCTTTCCTTCTTTCCAGGTTTTGTTTAGGTTGCTCATGATTGTATACACCTTTGTTTTATTACATTTAGAAATTTCCTTCATGGCGTCAACCGTCCACTTGATCACTTCATCATATTGGTCTTTGTTGAAGAGATTCCAATTCTTTAGATAATGACTATTTATCTGAGCATTCAATTGATCATTACTTTCCTGGGGCATCGTAATCTCTTGTTTATTAACTTGGAAAAATAGTTTATTCATCTGGTTTCTCAGTCCTGCCAAATTTGCTATTTCGTTTTTCCTCATTGACCACGTTGGACCAGTAGTAGGATCCTTGTTATTAGTCTGAGTATTTTGTTTCAACATCCATGATTTGGTTTTTTTGATTCAACTAGTGGCTCATAACTTTGATTATAGAGTTATCATCATGTCGATTAGGACCGGAAGAGGCAGAATTTGTATGACCAAAAATGTAAGTAGCACCAGGGCTTATGTGAGTAACCAAATTATCTTTTTCAAACCCAGCCAAGCGAAAACCGTAGGCTAACCCCTTATAAGACTCAGCCAAGCGAAAACCGTAGGCTAACCCCTTATAAGACTCAGCCAAGCGAAAACCGTTGGCTAACCCCTTATCAGACTCAGCCAAGCGAAAACCGTTGGCTAACCCCTTATCAGACTCAGCCAAGCAAAAACCGTTGGCTAACCCCTTATTAGACTCAGCCAAGCGAAAACTGTTGGCTAATTCTTCTAGTTTCATACATTCTTCACCTCTTATACCCTGACTTATATTCTGACCCAACTTATTTGTAGCTTCCATAAGATCCATACTCAGACCCAGATTTTCAAACAGATTGTCATTCATGGTGCCATCAACCAACGAATCAATATAATTCCCAACCAAGCTTTCACCATTGACTATACTAATCAAGTTCAGTTCATCATCCTTTAGATCTATTTTATTAAGCTTTTCTGATTTAGCTGAATTTATTTCTATGACCAGCTCTAACTTAGATCCAATTTCTTCAGTGTTTCCAGATTCTGTTAGACTATGTCCTTCAACAGTTTCAGTTAGATGTGTAGGTTGTTTAGAAGATCCTGCATTTTTAGCATCAGTTTCAGAATCTTGGGCGCATTTAGTGTCTTTTGTCCAACCTTTTTCTAGCATAGTCCATAGTCTGGTTGTCTGACTTTTCATCTGATCCTTAGTAGGGCAGGTAGACTTAGCATTCTGATCATCAATGGAACCCAAGACTTTCAGTTTTGCAAGATTTCCCATTATAGAACAAGATTATGAAATTATGTCATTCTTTGGACCCAATAGACTCTGAGCAGCTGATATCTCCAACTCTGTAGATGAAATTTCAATATGATCCATTTTGCCCAGTTCAACATCCTCTCTAGTAGGACCAGCAAACTATGTTTTATGATCTTTCTTTGCAACTAAATAACCCAAACTGTCATGTTTTCCTGTTTCTGAAACTAATCTCAACCTTGTAATATTCTTTGAACCTACTAATTCTCGACCAGCAGTCTTATTCAGCCCTGTCATATTTACCTCAATATGAACCCCAATATCAACTTCAGTAGGATCATTCAAAACAGACATAGATCTCAGCTTAATGTTTTCATCCGATGTAGAAACAAACCCCAACATTGAGCTTTCAATAGGATTCGATAAACTTGTACAATTTATGCCATTTTCCTACATTACCTTAGATCCCTTTTGACAGATTATTTCCAACTTTAGGACCGAATTTTCAGAACAAACAATCCGATTGTCATCAGTTTCATCCATGTAAGATTTCAAATCCAATTTCTTAACAGAATGACCGGTCAGATCTAGGGTACCAACTAGAGACCCTAACGGTCCATTCTGTGCAGTAATTCCAATAACAACAGATATTTCCAGAATTAAAGTCCTATCATTTCTATATGTAGTACTATCTTTTCATATCAATTTAGTCCTATCATTTCTATATGAAGTACTATCTTTTCATATCAATTCAGTCCTATCATTTCTATTATGAACATGCATATCATTACAATATGAATCCCCAATAAAACTATTCTCATATAATTCATCAGCATGTGGAAAAGAACTCATACCCGATGATGTATTTGGCATAGAATCAATAGGCACATCTTTTCTATTTTTTAGAACTTCATCCATGATTTCTGGCTTCTGCTTCCTGGGATTGTTAAGAGACATGCGAGTTCGTCTATCAGACCTAGCCTTGTTGCTTGTCGTCGGCCCCTTCAGCACCTTTTTAGGATCATCAGGGAGGACTTGAAGGACGCCCATTGCCTGAGTAACAACACTGGACGGGCGCGTACCAGTCATTGGAAAGATCAGGCGCAAACTGCCTAATCTTCAAAGGAACCACAGAGGTTGGAATTCTACAGCAAAGGGTGGGCGCAAACAGCACGATTGGAAACCAATCGCACCGGAACAGGGACTTGAAGATAGTTGATCAAACAAGAAAGAGTTTAAGCAATTTTGGAATGGTCTATAGCTATGAAAGCTTTCTCTAGACCGAAGACTTGATTCAAACGGCGAGAAGGAAGTTCAATGGAGACCTACCCGCACCTCGCGGTGTGGTTTGATGTCCCGACCGAGGTCCGAACTAACCTGTAAGCAAAAAGTGAGGAGAGGAGGGCGAACGACGTCGATTCGACAATAGGTCTCTACAGAAGGAGTTTTTGACCAAATGCTCCGATCGACGGTAGAAGAAGATGACCGCGACTGTTTCTTACACAACAGAACACGTTCCAAAGGGCGCACGACAACCGATCGAGGGTGCTGGAGGATGGCGACCGACTTCCAATGTAGAAGCGCAGTCGTAGCGAGAATCCGTGTCGTTTGTGTCGTTCATGCCGATTGTGCCGATCGTTCTGATTGTGCCGATCGTTCCGATTGTGCCGATTGTGCCGATCGTGTCGATTTTGCCGATCGTGCTGATCGTGCCGATTGTGCCGATCGTGCCTATTTTGTTTTGTACAGTTGCATTAGACTATGCTAACTTAGACGTGGTCTAAGAAGGCTAATTAAACGAAGTTACACGTGGTAGTCTAACTCCATTAACTTGGTCTAATGGGATGCGAAGTTAGACGATGACGTTTAATTCCATTAGACTTGGTCTAATGGGATGCGTAGTTAGACGAGGACGTCTAACTTCATTAGACTTGGTCTAATGGGATGCGAAGTTAGACAATGACGTCTAACTCCAATAGACTTGATCTAATGGGATACGAAGTTAGACGTGGTGATCTAAGACTATTTGACTTGGTCTAATGGGATGCATAGTTAGACGAGGACGTCTAACTCCATTAGACTTGGTCTAATAGGATGCGAAGTTAGAAAAGGACGTCTAACTCCATTAGACATGGTCTAATACGATGCGTAGTTAGACGAGGACGTCTAACTCCATTAGATTTGGTCTAATGGGACGCGCGGTTAGACGAGGACATCTAACTCCCTTAGACTTGGTCTACTGGAGCACGTCTAATGCCTCGCTTTAGCAGCCGTCTGAAGAAAGCATACGTCTAACCATGATCAACTAGATGTCTACTATTCCTGCTCCACTCACTCCTGTGCAGTCTAACAATCCATCTAATTGTATTAAATGAACGAACGCCACATACGCAAATGTCATTCCAATGGTGTCTAGTACAAGGAAATTTCATAAGGATATTCGTCGCACTACTAGTTCGGTACGGCCACGATACATTTGCTTAGAGTTTGCTAATTTCTAGTACTATGGGAGGCCTTCCAACGGACACTTGTCACATGTCCACAAAGAATATTAGACCATTGGTGTCCTTCTACTACAAATAGATTTAGCTATCTCATTAAGTTGTATTTGTTTCAAAGTATTTAGTGGATATCCATTCGGTTGTGGAAGAAGAGGTGACGTAGGAGTTTTATCTCCGAACATCCATAAAACTCCTTGTATTCTTTACTTTCTTTTATACATCTTACATCGGTTCAAAGCTTCAAATTGGACGAACACTTCTGCACTTGAATCCGTTTCAAGAGTTCGAAGGATTTGTGAAGAATAAAAACCGATATTAATCCCTCACAGGTTTATCATACGTTCTTACCAATAGTCATACCCTAGTCTCTATTGCTAGCATCGATCCTAACACGGGAGCTGTAGTTAATTTAGATATATATGTGAGAGTAAATGGATACTTTGGTCGAATTGTGGGTTGACCCGCCCATAAACTTAAAATGGTTAAAAATAAAATAAAAATGTTATATGTATGTTTCGAACTTGCAACCTATCAAAACAAATACAACCCTTAAAACAACTAGGATAATAAGACTTTATATTTTAAATTCAACACCAAATTTGATGAACGAGAGACGTTTTAAAAATATAAGTTCAACTTTTTAACTAACTATTCTATATATTTATATATATATATATATAATAATGTTTAATTTTCAAATTATCTGGATTACCGAATATAAGTTCTACTTTTTATGAAACTAATATATATATATATATATAATGATGCTTAATTTTTAAAATGTCTAAATTTTTGGGTCGAGAGTTGTGGTTAATTGGAATATATATGTGAGAGTAAATTAAAAATTCTATAATATTTTCACCGTAATTTTTTTTTCTCGATTCTTACATAATTACTCGTGTAAATACACGGGTTATATGCTAGTGTGTCTAATTTTGGTATCAAACTGTTCTTAAAACCACACATTTATGTTATTATCATGGGTCCTAGGTTTAAAATAAAAAAATGCAAATACATGTAAGCGAGAAGTAATGCTCGAAAATGGTATATAGAAAAGAAATAAAATGTTAGTTTGAAAATAAAACAAAATAAAATCCAAACAGACCTTTATCCATAATATTTTTTATGTTATAAATAATATTTATTTATGTATTTTATATTTTTGTATTTAAAAAAAAATAAGTCTGTAAAATCTAAAAAAAATATATTAAAACTAATGAAACAAAGTAGCTCTTAAGTCGGCTAGCAGATCAAGTGGAAGGGGGAATGAAGGGTCTGGATGCAACTCTTAGCGCGGGTGGTAGGCACCGGTAAGTGTTCGGGGATAGACATATGAGGGGACATCGCTTAAATAGGAGAGAGCTCGGACACGGGAAATGGGAAGATATCTCGATTTGAAAAATCCCATAGATTAATTTTTCAAATTAAGAAAAAGTATTAAATGAATGTTTTTTTATAAAATCGTGTTTTATTGCACCAAGGTATCATGCACTTCACAAAATTTGGTGATTAATACTTGAAAGAGTTTAGCTATTATTTGTCAAAAGATACTTAAAAAAAACTAATATAACCTTCCAAAAAGAAGATGAATATTAAATTGAACCATTTAATCACACATTTTTTTGTGAGAACATTGCAGAGATTTGTGTAAGAATTTTAATATTAGGTCCAAGTGTTAATGTTCATTTTGATCCATGCACAATGTTTTATAGCTCATTTTGTTTTTTACAATCTCAACCAAGTGTTTTGTTTATCTAGTCTCGACATATTCGAGTAGAATTATATTTATGATATTATGTGATGGGGAAGTACTGATTTTTCTCCAGATGATCTACTATGTCGGATCTCATTATTGAGAAATCCAAGCTACGAATATTTTGATCCATTTATATTACTTACTATTTTTCTTAAAATTGTTTCAATTATATTTTCTTTAATGATTTTTCACATGAATAATTATCATTTAAACGGTGATTCAAAATTTGTTCAAGATGATAGAGATCTATAAATATTTTATTTTAGCTCTTTATATTATAATTCCAATATAATTTGAGATAACTGATGATTATTTTTATGTATAAAAAAGTTTCTCTTATTCTTATGTTGGGAGTTTATAATTACCACTCTAGTGTATTTTTAAACATTATTTAAATTGTGTTTGTGATTTATTTTATTTCTATCCTTTGATTTAGTCTTGGTTTTGTACTTACATGATACGCCATTTTAAAAAATTGTATAATAAAATCTCTAAAGAGCTCGAGCCTTAACAAAACGATAAAAACATGTTACGGTGTGACAAGTTTTTAATAGTTTGATTACGACTGAGTTGTTTGAGAATTATTGTATTATTTTTGATAAATCATTGTAATATAAAATCAAGGTTACGTCAAAGGATAAACATAGATTGTGCCATAACACTTTTAAATCAATGTTAAAATGTTAGATGAATCAAAATATTGTTTAACTATTTATGGATTTGAGGATTTTTAATATATGTATTCAATAGGGAGTCATCTAATACTCATTGTATCATGTGTCGTCATAAGCCATTTTAAAGTTTTATCAATCCGCACATTTCACACTATATCTCCGAAGACTTTGCCAATAAATTGAGAATCAACTTCATCAACAATCTACAACAATCTAAAGAGTTTCTACAACTCGTCCTTTTCATTTCAGACCCACTGACATGTGTTCATTTCATTAATAATATCTATCGAACAAATAATTATTATCAATTTTATTTTAGACAAATTCATTTTATATGTTTTTCTTTCTAATTTCTAATGTTTGGTGTCATCTTTATTTGCGACTTATATTTCTTTGTTCTCTCTTTCACACTTATGCAATCATTTATAGTTTATACAAAATTTGAAGATATATGGTTTTGAGATGGTTGTCGATGTTTTATTACGATTTAACTTAATTTTAAATTATATATTCAAAATGGAGTGTAGATAACTCTCAATGGTAAAGCTTAAAACTCACCGTGGATATTTAGATTTTATTATTTATTTTTATTTTAATTATTTAACTCATTTATAATAAATAATAATTAATTTATATTTTTTTCATTTCTTATTGTTTCTATTAATATTTTATTTTATTTCAAAAGGAAAAGAATAATATCACATTCAATAAATTGTGTAACAAAAAAATTGAACTTCTTGAAAAAGCAATATTATAACTCGATAGTCGTGCCTCATAAGTTGCAATTTTTCAAAATTTCGAGTTAGATTAACCATCAAAATGTTAGGAATGACGAGAATACGTTTAAAATTGTCAATTTAGACTTGTTTTGCCTCTGTAGAGTTCCAGAAAATTACTCACTAAAAAATTACGAAGTAAAATTATTTTGAATGTTTAAACGCAGTTTAAAGATTTTATTCTTGATTTTGTGATTTGATTACATGTGTGAAAGAGCATTGACTCTATGTCTCAAATGCCGGTCACATTAAAGTCTTTACTTTAATAGATTATAATGTCTTCTAATTTAAAAATTTTTTATTTACATCTTATTTATTAATATATTCAATTTTAAATTATTCATTTAAAGCAGAATCTAAGCCTAAATGTATCTAATTTTAGTACAAACTGTTTTTAAAAGCACACATTTATGTTATTGTCATGGGTTCTAGGTCTAAAATTAAAAAAAATGCAAATATTTGTAAGTGTAAGGTAATGCTCGAAAAGGCAACATATAAAAAAAAAATTGAAAATAAAATAAAATCCAAACAGATCTTTATCCATAATATTTTTTTTCCATATGTTATAAATAATATTTTTTGATGATTTATATTTTCTTTATACTTTTAAAATTTGTTAAGGCAGTAAAATATACAAAATAAAAAAATATTTAAACTAAAATATCATAGACTTTACAAAATTTGGTGATTATACCTTGAAACTAAAATATACAAAGTTTAACTATTATTTATCAAAGATATTTACAAACTTGTAGAAGCTTTCCAAGAGAAGAAGAATATTAAATTGAACAATTAAAGAACATTTTTTTTGTGAGAACTTGCAAAATGTTAGCGATTTGTGTGAGAACATTACTATTAGGTCATACAAATTATTTTTAAAGCAAAATAATATTTAAATAAAATAAAAAACGTAAAATAACAAAAACAAAAACAGCCTATTAAACATGTTACGGTGTGGCAAGTTTTCAATAGTTTGATTACGACTGAGTTGTTTGAGAATTGTTGTATTATTTTTGATAAATCATTATAATATAAAATCAAGGCTACGTCAAAGGATAACCATAAATTGTTCCATGAACACTTTTAAATCAATGTTAAAATGTTTGATGAATCAAAATATTGTGTAACTATTTAAGGATTTGAGGATTTTTAATATATGTATTCAATAGGGAGTCAGCTAATACTCATTATATCATGTGTCGTCATAACCATTTTGAACAATCCGCACATTACATAATATATCTCTGAAGACCTTGTCAATAAATTGAGAATATACTTCATCAACAATCTACAACAATCTGAAGAGTTTCTACAACCCGTCCTTTTCATTTCAGACCCACTAACATGTATTCATTTCATTAATAATATCTATCGAACAAATAATTATCATCAATTTTATTTTAGACAAATTCTTTTTATATGTTTTTATTTCTAATTTCTAATGTTTGGTGTCATCTTTATTTGCGACATATATTTCTTTGTTCTTTCTTAATGTTTCACACTTATGCAATCATTTATGGTTTATACAAAATTTGAAGATATATGATTTTCAGATGGTTGTTGATGTTTTATTATAATTTAAAATAATTTTAAATTATATATTCAAAATGGAGTGTAGATAACTCTTAATGGTAAAGCATAAAACTTACCATGGATATTAAGATTTTATTATTTATTTTTATTTTAATTATTTAACTCATTTATAATAAATAATAAATAATTTATAATTTTTTTATTTCTTATTGTGTCTATTAATATTTTATTTTATTACAAAAGGAAAAGAATAATATCACATTCAATAAATTGTGTAACACAAAAATTGAACTTCTTGAAAAGGTAATATTATAACTCGATAGTCGTGTCTCAAATGCCGGTCACATTAAAGTCTCTACTTTAATAGATTTTAATGTCTTCTAAAAGGCTCGAAAAGTAATGCAAATATGTGTAAGTGTTAAGTAATGCTCGAAAAGGCTACATATAAAAAAATTTGAAAATAAAATTAAATCCAAACAGATCTTTGTCCATAATATTTTTTTCTTTATGTTATAATTAATATTTTTTGATGATTTATAATTTTTTTATACTTTTAAATTTTTTAGGCAGTAAAATATACAAAAAAAAAAAAAAAAAAAATATATATTCAAACAAAAATATCATAGAATTTACAAAATTTGTGATTAGACTGATAGGATCCGCTTTATCAATAGAGAAGGGGTCTGGCTAATGATGAAGGATTATGAAAAACGGTTTGATAGAAATCCTGTTATGGATTAATATCTTTTTCTATTCTACACAAACTTGTGTAAACACTTGAAACAGATTCAAGGCGGAATTGTTTACTTGGGTTTGAAGCACACAGGATGAAATATGAAAAGATGACAGAAAAGAAGAACACAACAGTTTGTTTATGGATGTTCGAAGAAACTCTCCTACGTCACCCCTTCTTCCAACCACCGGAAGGATTCACTATATGATGAGAATCAAAGACAGTTTACACACACACTTACCTCACTATTAAACATAACACTTTCTGTTCAATTACAAGAAGATGAAGAATATCACTCAGCTAATGGTGCTTTGATTCTAGCTCTCTCTCTCGATTCACACACAGTACAATCAGAAAGAAGCTTCACAGAATAAGTTCAGTAAGCAAGATGATTGAGTAGTCTCTCTCTGCAAAATCAGAATGCTTGTTCGTAAGATTGGTTGAGGAAGATTGTCCGTTGTCCTTAGGATTGCTTAAGTACAGAGCAGGGACTAAAGGTCGAATCTTCAAGAATGAAACGTGGCGCTCCTCCATTGGAAAGCCTCCATTGTACACAACAGGTTCTGATCACAAGGATCGTGGCCGTACCGAACTGGTAGTGCGCCGAATATTCCATCAGGGATATAACTGCAAAACGGGTAATGTGAGGAAAATTCTCTTACGTGGCATTCTTTGATTAGATGCATATATCTGTTGTACTAATCTTCACAAGAAAGTGGAGCAGGAGTAGGGTACAGCTATAGCACGCGGATAGGAGAAATGCTAGATTCAAGTGTACTGCTTGAACAGAGCATTAGACGTATTTAAATTAGACGGATTTGGGAAAATCTGTCTAATGAAATAAGTCAACTCCTTCTAATGAAAAACGTCTATTAGACCGCCTGGTCTAATATAATTAGACTCGCGTCTAATTGCAATAACCATTAGACGGGTGCGTCTAACTCCACTAAGTTAGACTGCCACGTCTAATTCCGGTTCTACCTCAGACTTGTCTGAAGGAGTTAGACTCACGTCTAACTTTCACTAATTAGACAACCCGTCTAATTATAATCACCATTAGACCGGCACGTCTAACTCCACTGAGTTAGACTGCCACGTCTAATTCCGGTTCTACCTCAGACTTTTCTGAAGGAGTTAGACTCACGTCTAACTTTCACTAATTAGACAACCCGTCTAATTATAATAACTATTAAACCGACACGTCGAACTCCACTAAGTTAGACTGCCACGTCTAATTCTGGTTCTACCCCAGACTTGTCTAAAGGAGTTAGACTCACGTCTAACTTTCACTAATCAGAAAACCCGTCTAATTAAATAACCATTAAACCGACACGTCTAATTCCTGTTCTACCTCAGAATTGTCTGAAGGAGTTAGACTCACGTCTAACTTTCACTAATTAGACAACCCGTCTAATTAAATAACTATTAGACCGACACGTCTAATTCTTTACATCTATTAGACCAACACGTCTAATTCTATACATCTATTAGACTTACACGTCTAACTCCGATGAGTTAGACTGTACGTTTAATTCTATTAGACTCACGTCTAATTCCATTAGACTTACGTCAAATTCCGTGTATTCATTAGACTATCCGTCTAATTCTTTACACATCTATTAGACTTACACGTCTAACTCCGATGAGTTAGACTGTACGTCTAATTCTATTAGACTCACGTCTAATTCTATTAGACTCACGTCTAATTTCGTGTATTCATTAGACTATCCGTCTAATTCTTTACACATCTATTAGACTTATACGTCTAACTCCGATGAGTTAGACTGTACGTCTAATTCTATTAGACTCACGTCTAATTTAGACGTCTATTAGACTTACACGTCTAACTCCGATGAGTTAGACTGTGCGTCTAATTCTATTAGACTTACGTCTAATTTTATGTGAATGAAGATCAAAATCGGTCTAATGGCCCTCATTAGATTCAAGTCTAATAACATGTTGTCTTAATACACCTGTATCAAAACTCATAAATTATTTCATCATCAAAATATCAGTGGGTAAATTATTTCAAAACTTAGTCAAAATAATTTGACCCAACAATTTCCCCCTTTTTGTTGAAGAAATTGAAAACCTGCATACATATAACAATACATGCATTCATCCAATAAATAAACAAACAGATAGCATGCAAGTAATCATTTCAAAAACATCCATGTTAATCACATATGAGTGTTTTCAGAAGAAACACTCAAAACGTTGTTCAATGTAACCATGATAAATTTACCAAAAACATAATGAAAACATTCAAAATAGATACAAAAAGACATTTAATCATTAGTCTTCTTCTTCTTCCTGGTCATAACTTCTGGACAGGATAGACTTCAACCTAAGATGTCTCTAAGACTGCAGTTAGAGGGGAGTTGGCGTCTTCACTTTTTCGTTTCTTAGACTTGGGCGTTTCCACCCTTTAAATATAATCTACCACTTTCTGATAGTTCATGATCTTATAAGGGAGGGGGAAACTCTTACCAGATTCGTTCAGACGATGACAGGGAAAAGAACCGAGAGAACCGTCAAAGCCGGAGATCTTCTTTCTAGCTACAACCATTCTAAAAGATTCCCGAAGAGGAAGCTTGTCCAGTTCACCGGAACACCCCTGGTGATAGACACCATTATCTGAAAGACCTTCGTACAATACTTGTAGGAGGTTTCTTTAGACAGAAGGGATTTAGAGATGATATCACTTAGAAGAGCATATTCAACCTTCAGAAGGTTTTTCTTTCCATGAATATCTAATTCAGGGGAATCGGAAAAGACTTTATCATCGTAATCATGAGGTTAGGGTGAGTGGTAGAGAAATCATCAATACCTTCTGTTGGGAGATGTAAAAACTCACCAAAAGATTCTTCTGTGAGCCATACCATCTGGCCCATTACTGCACCAGCAATAACATTATCTTGATAGAAGCTAGCGGTTTGGAAGAATTCATTGACAGGTTGTTCATGATAGGTTTCATGAGGGGTGAGGAAATTTCTCAGCCCAGAAGGTTTTAGTGATTCGAACATTCTTTGCATGCCCGGAGATTCAAGAGTGGATACAGATTGAAAGTCCACTTGGATCGATTTTGGTCGGAAAGGCAGCATTTTGATTTGATGAACAAGGGTTTGAGAGATTCATAGGATTCAACTTCTAAAGAGAGAGAGGGATTTCAAGGATCTTCTATCTTTTAGAGTGAATGAACCTATTAATATCGGGGTTTTAATCATGAAGAAGAAAACTAATGATTGCTCCTACCGTTAAGAATTTCAATAGACAGTTCCCAATAAACAGCATTTAATGTTAGCATGAAATAGAACGTCTAATACTAAGTGTACAAGCAAAAGATGTCAGAAATATTATTCATTTCTTGCATATTGAGAGACACATGTCTTCAATTCTTTTGAGGAATGACTAATTTATTTTTCGGCGGGAAAGAGAACTTAAACAGACATCATTAAAAGACAGCTGTCCTAAATGCCAGAAGATGAAGAGTCTAATTACACCAGTAGTTAGACGTTTTATTCTCCTTTTCACATTTTCAACTTCTTTTTGAAAATCAGTCTATTAGACGTGTACGTCTAATTATGCTATAACAGCATGTGAGACACGCGTGTCTGATTAGAAGTGAGCATCCTCTTGCTCATGACGTAAAAGCGTCTAACATCTATTAGACGTGTCCGTCTAATAGATGCATCCGTCTAACCAAGCAGGTTAAAATAACCAAGACAATGATTTCATATAAAGATGAAACTGCTAAGAGAGATGTTCGTCTAAGTAGCTGTATTTCTCAAACTTTGAATCCTTATGACAAGTTAAGACCTCCGTTTTTCATATCTGTTCAGTTTCGTATTGAGCAATACGTTCCCCCTCAATTTATGCATATAATTACGTCAATCAAGATCAACAAGACCTAGCATGTTTCTAAAATGAGAAAACTTAGCTTTCGGCAGAGGTTTCGTGAAAATGTCTGCAGTTTGTTGATCTGTAGAAACATGTTCAAGACAGATTTTCTTCTGATTGACGTGTTCTCGGATGAAATGATGCCTGATTTCAATATGCTTTGTCCGAGAATGCAGAACAGGATTGTAGGATATTGCGATGGCACTTGTGTTGTCGCAGAAAATTGGAGATTCATCAGCCTCAATCCCATAGTCTCTGAGCTGTTGTTGAATCCACAATACTTGAGAGCAACAACTACCAGCTGCAAGATACTCTTCTCCAGCTGTAGAAGTTGCCACATAAGTCTTCTTCTTGCTGAACCATGTGATTAGACGATCTCTAAGGAACTGACAAGTTCCACTAGTACTTTTTCTATCAAATTTGCATCATGCATAATTTGAATCTCAGAAACTAATTAAATTGAAACTAGAATCTTTCGGATACCACAGTCCCACATTTTGAGTTCCCTTCAAGTATTTAAGAATACGTTTAACAGCAGTAAAATGAGAGAGTTTAGGATCAGCTTGAAATCTGCCACAGACACCAACAGCAAATTGAATGTCTGGCCTGCTAGCTGTTACATATAGCAAGGAACCGATGAGTCCTCTATATGTTGTAGCATCTACACTTTGGCCACCTTCATCTTTGTCCAATTTAACTGAAGAGCTCATAGGAGTAGCTGTTGCAGAACAGTTCTCCAAACCAAATTTCTTTAGCAATTCTTGGGTGTATTTGGCCTGGTTGATGAGAGTTCCGTTTTCTAGCTGACGGATTTGAAGCCCAAGGAAGAATGTAAGTTCTCCCATCATGCTCATTTCAAACCTATCCTGCATCAGCTTGGCCAATTTCTCACACAGATTGGGGTTAGTTGACTCAAAGATAATGTCATCAACATATATCTGAACAAGTAATATATGGGAATCTTTAGCAAATCTAAACAGGGTTTTATCCATTGTTCCAACAAAAAAATCATGATCAAACAAGAAATTGTTTAAGGTGTCATATCAAGCTCTAGGAGCTTGTTTTAGACCATACAATGCTTTGTTAAGCCTATAAACATGATTAGGTAAAACATGATCTACGAAACCAGGGGGTTGCTCAACATATACTTCTTCACTTAATTTTCCATTTAAAAATGTACTTTTCACATCCATTTGAAAAACTTTAAAATTCTTAAATGATGCATATGCTAGGAAGATTCTGATTGCCTCTAGTCTTGCAACCGGTGCAAAAGACTCATCAAAATCAATACCTTCCTCTTGTCTATATCCTTGAGCAACTAAACGAGCTTTGTTTCTAATGACTAGGCCATCTTCACTAAGCTTGTTTCTAAATACCCATCTTGTTCTTATAACTGAGTTATCAGTTGGTCTAGAGTAAGATACCATACTTTATTTCTATCAAATTGGTTTAACTCCTCTTGCATAGCATTGATCCAATCTGGATCAACTATAGCTTCACCAATCTTCTTTGGTTCAATTTGAGAAATAAATGCAGAATTAGCCATTTCATCCATCAGCTGACGTCTTGTTCTTCGAGGAGAAAAAGGGTTACCAATTATCAGTTCTGGTGGATGATTTCTGTTCCATCTGAAGTTGGAACTAAGGGGATTGGTCATCTGAACCGGTGATACCGCGACATCCAAACTCTCAACATCTTGTTGAACAGGAGTTTGTACATCTGGTTGAGCTTCAACCGGATCAGCCACAGGATCAGATAGAGCCATCCGCTTGTCCAAGGTTTCTTCTTCTTCACTTACAGACTCAAGACTAGCCTCGTGTAGTCTGTCAGCAAGATCAATGGGTTCCTTGGATTTGCTCTCAACAGGCTCATCAAAAATTACATGAAGGGATTCTTCTACAGTCTATGTTCTTTAGTTGTATACTCTGTATGTCTTGCTTACTAATGAGTATCTCAACATAAATCCCTCATCTGCTTTAGCATCAAAAGCAGTTAAATAAACCTTTCCATTGTTATGGATAAAACATTTACACCCAAATATCTTAAAGTAAGAAATTGTGTGAATTCTTCAATAATACAGTTCATAGGGAGTTTTATCAAAACGTTTGTTGATTATTGACCGGTTTTGAGTATAACAAGCAGTACTAATGGCTTCCGCCCAGAACCTCTAAGGAACATCTGATTCAGCAAGCATAGATCTCGCTCCTTCCTTTAGTGTTCTCACTCTTCTCTCAGCAATGCCGTTTTGCTTTGGAGTTCTGGCACTAGACAACTCGTGTCTGATCTCAGTCTCCTCAAGATAAGATGATAGGTATCTATTAGTGAATTCAGTTCCTTGATCACTTCTAATACATGAGATATTTAGAGATTTCTGATTCTGAATGCTTCTAAATATTCTGATCAAATTTTCAGCAGTTTTATCTTTTGATGGTAAAAATGCAACCCATGTAAAACGTGAAAAGTCATCAATAACAATTAAGGAAAATCTCATTCCTCCTACACTTTTTACAGGAATTGGAACAAAAAGATCCATATGTAAAAGTTCTAGGATACGGCTGGATTGTGATTTCCCTTTGCTTTTGAACGATGATCTGCCCTGTTTGCCTAACTGGCAAGCAGTACAAATCTTATCCTTTGAAAACTGAAGATTGGGTAAACAAATAACTAAGTTATTTGAACATATGTTGTTAATGGTTTTAAAATTCAAGTGGTTCAAACGTTTATGCCATAACCATTTCTGGTCATTTTTGGCAATCATGCACATAGGATCAGATGTTTCTTTTTGCCAATTCATTTTATATGAGTTTCCTACTCTACTTCCAGTTAATAAAGTGTTTCCATCTTGGTCTTTAACTAAACATGCATGAGTTTGAAAATATACTAACAAACCATTATCACATAGTTGACTGATACTGATTAAATTATAACACAAGTTGTCAACCAGCAGCACATCATTAATGATTAGGTTACCATGGATAATTTTACCCTTACCCATGGTCTTACTCTTCTTGTTGTCACTAAATGTGATTTTAGGTCCAGAGCAATCTGATATATCAGTGAGGAGTCGTCTGTTTCCTGTCATATGCCTGGAACATCCGCTGTCAAGATACCATACAGATTCCTCCAGTCCTTCATTTATTTGTACCTACATAAATAAATATTTACAATCTTTTAGTACCCACATTCAATTGGGTCCTCAGTCAATCAGTCCCTTAGGAATCCATATTTGAGTTATTCTAATGGATTTCCCATTTTGCGTTGTGATTAATGCGTATGTTTTTGACTTAGCAGACGACTTTCTGCTAGCCACTGATCCTTTAGCTTTTGAAGAAGATTTTCTTTTAAAACTCCTTGACATTGAATCAAGTTTTAAATTACCTAACTTATTAGCCTTTTCTAGCTTATTTTTAAGCCAGCTAACGGTTGGTGGAACATAAACTATTTCATTTTTAAAAGCCACTTCTTCATGAATAGGATCAGAGTCAATGTCAGTCATACTTCCTTTGACAAAACTTATTGGCTTAAGTTTTTCATTTGGTTTTGACTTTTTGCTAGACAGGTTAGGATCATTGCTATCAAATCCCAATCCGGATCTAAATCCAACAGGTTTCAACATGCTGATCTGACATCTGACAGCATCACCAGACCTTGTCCATACACTAACAATGTAGTTCAGCCTCTTGTTTTCAGATGAAAGAGTTTGAATCTGTTCCTTGAGCATATCATTCTCAGATGAGATCTCTGTTAAGTTTTCATCAAAAACATTTGATTCGGGTTCTTGCTTTGAAAAGGGAACAGTTGATTCATATTTAACTTTCATTTCATAAAAAGAGTCAGCTAACTTTTTGTACTCAATAGCCATTTCATTGAGTGCATTAGTTAACTCCTCGTTTGTAAATTCTGGTGCAGAGATATCATTTACCTTATATTGGTCATTTGCCATCATACATGTTACAGCTTCATTCTCTTTTTCGACAGGAGACTCCTCAATGTCACTATCAGCCCATCTTGATTTGTTCTGACTTCAAATGAATGCATCATGGTTGTTCTTTGCTTGAGGGCTCACTCCGTGGATCTAGCTAATCTTATCCCATATTTCTTTTGCAGTGGAACAAGACTTAATCTCACAGAACATCTTCGTGTTGAGAGACTGGAACAGAATGTTCTTAGAACCATTATCCAGGTTGTTGGTCACCTTATCTTCAATGGTCCACTCACTTCTTGGATTTGAAATCTTTATGGGACCATCGGTGATGACACTCCACATATCATAGTCAATAGAAGCCAATTGAGCTTGTATTCTTACCATCCACACATCATAGTTGTCCTTTGACAAAAGAGGGATTTCATTGATGCAAGACATGCTTTGGGTGCTTGATGATTGAGAATAGAAACAAGGCTCTGATACCAATTGTTAGGATCGACTTTATCAATAGAGACGGGGGTCTGGCTAATGATGAAGGCTTATGAAAAACGGTTTGATAGAAATCCTGTTAGGGATTAATATCTCTTTCTATTCTACACAAACTTGTGTAAACACTTCAAACAGATTCAAGGCGGAATTGTTTACATGGGTTTGAATCACAAGATGAAATATGAAAAGATGACAAAAAAGAAGAACACAACAGTTTGTTTATGGATGTTCGGAGAAACTCTCCTACGTCACTTCTTCTTCCAACCACCGGAAGAATTCACTATATGATGAGAATCAAATACAGTTTACACACACACTTAGCTCACTATTGAACAGAACACTTTCTGTTCAATTACAAGAAGATGAAGAATATCACTCAATTAATGGTGTTTTGATTCTAGCTCTCTCTCTCGATTCACACACAATACAATCAGAAAGCTTCACAAAATAAGTTCAGTAAGCAAGATATTGAGTAGTCTCTCTGTAAAATCGAAATTCGTGTTCGTAAGATTGGTTGAGGTAGATTGTCCGTTGTCCTTAGGATTGCTTAAGTACTGAGCAGGGACTAACGGTTGAATTTTAAGAATGAAACGTGGCGTTCCTCCATTGGAAAGCCTCCATTGTACACAGCAGGTTCTGAGCACAAGGATCGTGGCCGTACCGAACTGGTAGTGCGCCGAATATTCCATCAGGGATGTACCTGCAAAACGGGTAATGTGAGGAAAATTCTCTTAGTGGCATTCCTTGATTGGATGCATATAGCTGTTGTACTAATCTTCATAGGAAAGTGGAGCAGGAGTAGGGTACAGCTATAGCACGTTGATAGGAGAAATGCTAGATTCAAGAGTACTGCTTGAACAGAGCATTAGACGTATTTCAGTTAGACGGATTTGAGAAAATCAGTCTAATGAAATAAGTCAACTCCTTCTAATGAAAAACGTTTATTAGACCGCCTGGTCTAATATAATTAGACTCGCGTCTAATTTCAATAACCATTAGACGGGTGCGTCTAACTCCACTGAGTTAGACTGTCACGTCTAATTCCGGTTCTACCTCAAACTTGTCTGAAGGAGTTATACTCACGTCTAACTTTCACTAATTAGACAACCCGTCTAATTATAATAACCATTAGACCGGCACGTCTAACTCCACTGAGTTAAACTGCCACGTCTAATTTCGGTTCTACCTCAGACTTGTCTGAAGGAGTTAGACTCATGTCTAACTTTCAGTAATTAGACAACCCGTCTAATTATAATAACCATTAGACTGGCATGTCTAACTCCACTGAGTTAGACTGCCACGTCTAATTCCGGTTCTACCTCAGACTTGTCTGAAGGAGTTAGACTCACGTCTAACTTTCACTAATTAGACAACCCGTCTAATTATAATAACCAATAGACAGACACGTCTAACTCCACTGAGTTAGACTGCAACGTCTAATTCCGGTTCTACCTAAGACTTGTCTGAAGGAGTTAGACTCACGTCTAACTTTCACTAATTAGACAACCCGTCTAATTAAATAACCATTAGACCGTCACGTCTAATTCCGGTTCTACCTCAGACTTGTCTGAAGGAGTTAGACTCACGTCTAACTTTCACTAATTAGACAACCCGTCTAATTAAATAACTATTAGACCGACACGTCTAATTCTTTACATCTATTAGACTTACACGTCTAACTCCGATGAGTTAGACTGTACGTCTAATTCTATTAGACTCACGTCTAATTCCAGTAGACTTACGTCTAATTCTGTGTATTCATTAGACTATCCGTCTAATTCTTTACACATCTATTAGACTTACACATCTAACTCCGATGAGTTAGACTGTATGTCTAATTCTATTAGACTCACGTCTAATTCTATTAGACTTACGTCTAATTCCGTGTATTCATTAGACTATCCGTCTAATTGTTTACACATCTATTAGACTTATACGTCTAACTCCGATGAGTTAGACTGTACGTCTAATTCTATTTGACTCACGTCTAATTTACACATCTATTAGACTTAAACATCTAACTCCGATGAGTTAGATTGTGCGTATAATTCTATTAGACTTACGTCTAATTTTTTGCGAATGAAGATCAAAATCGGTTTAATGGCCCTCATTAGATCCAAGTCTAATAACATGTTCTCTTAATACACCTGTATCAAAACTCATAAATTATTTCATCATCAAAATATCAGTGGGTAAATTATTTCAACACTTAGTCAAAATAATTTGACCCAACATAGGCCTTGATACCAAAATATTGAAAGTTTAACTATTATTTATCAAAAGATATTTACAAACTTGTAGAAGCTTGACAAGAGAAGAAGAATATTAAATTGAACAATTAAAGAACACTTGTTTTTTTGAGAACTTGCAAAATGTTAGAGATTTGAGTGAGAACATTACTATTAGGTCGTACAAATTATTTTTAAAGCAAAATAATATTTAAATAAAACAGAAAACGGAAAATAACAAAAAAACAAAAACAGCCTATTAAATTGCTTAACAAACTCTTCACGAGATGTTACATGTTTGTCAAGTAATATGAGGACTTAACGTAACCTTTGTTACACTCTTAATAAATGTTCTAAGTTTGAATATTTATAAAAAATTATTAAATCAATTATAATTAGGGTTTATTCTTAAAGTCACCTGCTAAATTAATGATCATTTCTATTCCACCTTCAACTTCTTATTTGTGGTCAAGAGTTTGAGAGATTTATAAAGTTTAATTATATAAAAGACAATATATTTATTTCCTTAAAAGTCTTCCATAACTTAAAAAGTTAGAATCAAAGGAATATAATTTTGATTATAAATTTGTTATGTGTAAGACTTATGACATAAGTGAGAAATGTTTTTAAATCATCATTATAATATGGAATACAAAAAATAATTTGGCATAAACTCTTCATTCTCTCTTCTCTAATCCTTATCATTTAAGTCTTGAACTATATATAACAAGGAGGAATGGGATATGGGAAGTAGTATTGGCCCATTCTGCAATAGGACGAATCAATGCATAATTCCATTTTTCATTACTTACTCCCTATAATTAATAATCCTTTATAATTTTAAATTTATTACCTCAAAAGATCCTATTATTCTAGGAATATAATCTTAAAACATGTTTTACCATAAAGCTTGATTTTGAAGTTTAAAATTGGAAAAAAATTCATATCCCCAAAGTTCCATTTCTTACCTAGTAGAGTTATAATTGATTCATCTCATTTTCAATATTTAGTCTAAAAATAAAAAATTTAAATAGCAACCTCTAATAATTTTTTTCTAATACAGCCCGATAAGATACAATTCTATCACCCAACTTGTAGTTTGGGCTCTAAATTGAATAATATTTTGGATGATGCTCAAATTTTCTGACATAGATAAATATTCGATCCATATTCTAATATATTATGTAATTTTAAGCCCATTATATCAATTTGGGCTAAAAATTTTCTAACTATACCAAAAACACTTTTATTAATTAGGTTTTCATGTTGATTCTATCACCCAAATTGTAGTTTGGGCCCCAAATTGAATAATATTTTGGACGATGCTCAAATTTTCTGATATAGATAAATATTAGACCCATATTCTAATATATTATGTAATTTTAAGCCCATTATATCAATTTGGGCTAAAATTCTTCTAACTATACCTAAAAACACTTTTATTAATTAGGTTTTCATGTTGTTGCGCCGCTGTTCAGTAATCTATATCTCTATATAAGAAACCCTCTTTCTTTATTATTTTTATAATACTCTCATTCAACATTATTCTCAGTCTCTTATTTGTATTCATCCTTTTACATGGAGTTATTCATTGTTATGTTTTATAGCTCATTTTGGTTTTTATAATCTCAACCAAGTGTCTTATCTATCTAGTCTCGGCATATTCGAGTAGAATTATATTTACGATATTATGTGATGGGGAAGTACTGATTTTTCTCCAGATGATCTACTATGTTGGATCTCATTATTGAGAAATCCAATCTACGAATATTTTGATCCATTTATATTACTTACTATTTTTCTTAAAATTGTTTCAATTATGTTTTCTTTAAAGATTTTCCACATATTCAATCATCGTTTCAACGGTGATTCAAAATTTGTTTAAGATGATATAGATCTATAAATATTTTATTTTACCTCTTTATATTATAATTCCAATATAATTTGAGATAACTGATGATTCTTTTTATGTATAAAAAAGTTTCTCTTATTCTTATGTTGGGAGTTTATAATTACCACTCTAGTGCGTTTTTAGACATTATTTAATTTGCGTTTGTGATTAATTTTATTTCTATCCTTTGATTTAGTCTTGTTTTTGTACTTACATGATACGTCAAGAAATTGTATAAAGAAATCTCTAAATAGCTCGAGCCTTAACAAAACGATAAAAACATGTTACGGTGTAACAAGTTTTCAATAGTTTGATTACGACTGAGTTGTTTGAGAATTGTTGTATTATTTTTTATAAATCATTGTAATATAAAATCAAGGCTACGTCAAAGGATAAACATAGATTGTGCCATGAACACTTTTAAATCAATGTTAAAATGCTAGATGAATCAAAATATTGTTTAACTTTTTAAGGATTTGAGGATTTTTAATATATGTATTCAATAGGGAGTCAGCTAATACTCATTGTATCATGTGTCGTCATAAGCCATTTTGAAGTTTTATTAATCCGCACATGTCACACTATATCTCGGAAGACCTTGTCAATAAATTGAGAATCAACTTCATCCACAATCTACAACAATCTAAAGAGTTTCTACAACCCGTCCTTTTCATTTCAGACCCACTAACATGTATTCATTTCATTAATAATATCTATCGAACAAATAATTATCATCAATTTTATTTTAGACAAATTCTTTTTATATGTTTTTATTTTTAATTTCTAATGTTTGGTGTCATCTTTATTTGCGACTTGTATTTCTTTGTTCTCTCTTGATGTTTCACACTTATGCAATCATTTATTGTTTATAAAAAATTTGAAGATATATGGTTTTGAAATGGTTGTTGATATTTTATTACAATTTAACTTCATTTTAAATTATATATTCAAAATAGAGTGTAGATAACTCTCAATGGTAAAGCATAAAACTCACCATCGATATTTAGATTTTATTATTTATTTTTATTTTAATTATTTAACTCATTTATAATAACTAATTATTAATTTATAATTTTTTAATTTCTTATTGTCTCTAGTAATATTTTATTTTATTACAAAAGGAAAAGAATAATATCACATTAATAAATTGTGTAACACAAAAATTGAACTTCTTGAAAAAGTAATATTATAACTCGATATTCGTGTCTCAAATGCCGGTCACATTAAAGTCTCTACTTTAATAGATTTTAATGTCTTCTAATTTAAAATTTTTTTATTTTACATATTATTTATTTATATATTCAATTTTAAAATATTCAAGCAGAATCTCAGTCTAAATGTGTCTAATTTTGGTATCAAACTGTTTTTTAAAAGCACACATTTATGTTATTGTCATGGGTTCTAGGTCTAAAATAAAAAAAATGCAAATATGTGTAAGTGTAAATTAATGCTCGAAAAGGCTACATATAAAAAAAATTTGAAAATAAAATAAAATCCAAGCATATCTTTGTCCATAATATTTTTTTCATTATGTTATAATTGTTATTTTTTGATGATTTATAATTTTTTTATACTTTTAAAATTTTTTAGGAAGTAAAATATACAAAAATAAAAAAATATATATATTCAAACAAAAATATCATAGAATTTACAAAATTTGTGATTAGACTTTGAAACCGAATTATTGAAAGTGGAAGCTTGCCAAGAGAAGAAGAATATTAAATTGAACAATTTAAGAACCCTTTTTTGTTGAGAACTTGCAAAATGTTAGAGATTTGTGTGAGAACATTACTATTAGGTCGTACAAATTATTTTTAAATCAAAATAGTATTTAAATAAAACAGAAAACGGAAAATAACAAAAACAAAAACAAAAATAGTCTATTAAAGTGCTTAATAAACTCTTCACGAGATGTTACATGTTTCTCAAGTAAAATGACGACTTAACGTAAATTTTGTTACACTCGTAATAAATGTTCTAAGATTGAATATTTATAAAAAAATATTAAATCAATTATAATTCGGGTTTTATTCTTAAAGTCACCTGCTAAATTAATGACCATTTCTATTCCACCTTCAACTTCTTAATTGTCGTCAAGAGTTTGAGACATTTATAAAGTTTGATTATATAAAAGACAATATATTTATTTCCTAAAAAGTCTTCCATAACTTAAAAAAGTTAGAATCAAAGAAATATAATTTTGATTATAAATTTGTTATGTATAAGACTTATGACATAAGTGTGAAATGTTTTTGAATCATCATTATAATATGGAATACAAAAAATAATTTGGCATAAACTCTTCTTTCACTCTTCTCTAATCCTTATCATTTAAGTCTTGAACTATATATAACAAGGAGGAATGGGATATGGGAAGTAGTATTGGCCCATTCTGCAATAGGACGAATTCATGCATAATTCCATTTTTCATTACTTACTCCCCATAATTAATAATCCTTTATAATTTTCAATTTACTACCTCAAAACATACTATTATTCTAAGAATGTAATCTTAATTTTTAGAACCAAAAGGAAGTATTATAATAATTTAGTAATTATATCCCAAATGGATTCTAGTACTAAATTCAATAAAACATGTTTTACCGTAAAGCTTGATTTTGCAGTTTAAAATTGGAAAAAAAATCATATCCCCGAAGTTCCATTTCTTACCTAGTAGAGTTATAATTGATTCATCTCATTTTCAATATTTAGTCTAAAAATAAAAATCTTAAATAGGAACCTCTAATAATTTTTTTCTAATACGGCCCAATAAGATACAATTTTATCACCCAAATTGTAGTAAATTAAATAATATTTTCGACGATGCTCAAATTTTCTGACATAGATAAATATTCGACCCATATTCTAATATATTATATATTTTTAAGCCCATTATATATATTTGGGCTAAAAATCTTCTAACTATACCTAAAAACACTTTTATTAATTAGGTTTTCATGTTGCTGTTCAGTAATCTATATCTCTATATAAGAAACCCTCTTTCTTTATTATTTTTATAATACTCTCATTCAACATTATTCTCAGTCTCTTATTTGTATTCATCCTTTTACATGGCGTTATCCATTGTTATGTTTTATAGCTCATTTTGTTTTTTACAATCTCAACCAAGTGTCTTATCTATCTAGTCTCGACATATTCGAGTAGAATTATATTTACGATATTATGTGATGGGGAAGTACAGATTTTTCTCCAGATGATCTACTATGTTGGATCTCATTATTGAGAAATCCAAGCTACGAATATTTTGATCCATTTATATTACTTACTATTTTTCTTAAAATTGTTTCAATTATGTTTTCTTTAAAGATTTTCCACTTATTCAATTATCGTTTAAACGGTGATTCAAAATTTGTTCAAGATGATAGAGATCTATAAATATTTTATTTTAGCTCTTTATATTATAATTTCAATATAATTTGAGATAACTGATTTTTATGTATAAAAAAGTTTCTCTTATTCTTATGTTGGGAGTTTATAATTACCACTCTAGTGCGTTTTTAAACATTATTTAATTTAAGTTTGTGATTAATTTTATTTCTATCCTTTGATTTAGTCTTGGTTTTGTACTTACATGATACGTCAAGAAACTGTATAACAAAATCTCTAAATAGCTCGAGCCTTAACAAAACGATAAAAACATGTTACGGTGTAACAAGTTTTCAATAGTTTGATTACGACTGAGTAGTTTGAGAATTGTTGTATTATTTTTTATAAATCATTGTAATATAAAATCAAGGCTACGTCAAAGGATAAACATAGATTGTGACATGAACACTTTTAAATCAATGTTAAAATGTTAGATGAATCAAAATATTATTTATCTATTTAAGGATTTGAGGATTTTTAATATATGTATTCAATAGGGAGTCAGCTAATACTCATTGTATCATGTGTCGTCATAAACCATTTTGAAGTTTTATCAATCCGCACATGTCACACTATATTTCCGAAGACCTTGCCAATAAATTGAGAATCAACTTCATCAACAATCTACAACAATCTAAAGAGTTTCTATAACCCGTCCTTTTCATTTCAGACCCACTGACATGTTTTCATTTCATTAATAATATCTATCGAACAAAAAATTATCATCAATTTTATTTTAGACAAATTCTTTTTATATGTTTTTATTTTAATTTCTAATGTTTGGTGTCATCTTTATTTGGGACTTATATTTCTTTGTTCTCTCTTAATGTTTCACACTTATGCAATCATTTATTGTTTATACAAAATTTGAAGATATATGGTTTTGAGATGGTTGTTGATATTTTATTACAATTTAACTTCATTTTAAATTATATATTCAAAATGGAGTGTAGATAACTCTCAATGGTAAAGCATAAAACTCACCATGGATATTTAGATTTTATTATTTTAATTATTTAACTCATTTATAATAAATAATAATTAAATTATAATTTTTTAATTTCTTATTGTCTCTATTAATATTTTATTTTATTGGAAAGGAAAAGAATAATATCACATTCAATAAATTGTGTAACACAAAAATTGAACTTCTTGAAAAAGTAATATTATAACTCGATAGTCGTGTCTCAAATGCCGGTCACATTAAAGTCTCTACTTTAATAGATTTTAATGTCTTCTAATTTAAATTTTTTTTATTTTACATCTTATTTATTTATATATTCAATTTTAAAATATTCAAGGAGAATCTAAGCCTAAATGTGTCTAATTTTGGTATCAAACTTTTTTTAAAAGCACACATTTATGTTATTGTAATGAGTTCTAGGTCTAAAATAAAAAAATTCAAATATGTGTAAGTGTAAAGTAATGCTCGAAAAGGCTACATATAAAAAAAATTTGAAAATAAAATAAAATCCAAACAGATCTTTGTCCATAATATTTTTTTTCTTTATGTTATAAATAATATTTTTTAATGATTTATAAATTTTTTTTACTTTTAAAATTTTTTAAGGCAGTAAAATATACAAAAAATAAAAAAAATATATTCAAACTAAAATATCATAGAATTTACAAAATTTGGTGATTAGACCTTGAAACCAAAATATTGAATGTTTAACCATTATATATCAAAAGATATTTACAAACTTGTAGAAGCTTGCCAAGAGAAGAAGAATATTAAATTGAAAAATTAAAGAACACTTTTTTGTGTGAGAACTTGCAAAATGTTAGAGATTTGTGTGAGAACATTACTATTAGGTCGTACAAATTATTTTTAAAGCAAAATAATATTTAAATAAAATAGAAAACGGAAAATAACAAAAACAAAAACAGTCTATTAAAGTGCTTAATAAACTCTTCACGAGATGTTACATGTTTCTCAAGTAAAATGACGACTTAACGTAACTTTTGTTACACTCGTAATAAATGTTCTAAGTCTGAATATTTATAAAAAAATATTAAATCAATTATAATTCGGGTTTTATTCTTAAAGTCATTTGCTAAATTAATGACCATTTATATTCCACCTTCAACTTTTTATTTGTCATCAAGAGTTTGAGACATTTATAAAGTTTAATTATATAAAAGACAATATATTTATTTCCTAAAAAGTCTTCCATAACTTAAAAAAGTTAGAATCAAAGAAATATAATTTTGATTATAAATTTGTTATGTATAAGACTTATGATATAAGTGTGAAATGTTTTTGAATCATCATTATAATATGGAATACAAAAAATAATTTGGCATAAACTCTTCTTTCACTCTTCTATAATCCTTATCATTTAAGTCTTGAACTATATATAACAAGGAGGAATGGGATATGGGAAGTAGTATTGGCCCATTCTGCAATAGGACGAATTCATGCATAATTCCATTTTTCTTTACTTACTCCCCATAATTAATAATCCTTTATAATTTTCAATTTACTACCTCAAAACATACTATTATTCTAAGAATGTAATCTTAATTTTTAGAACCAAAAAGAAGTATTATAATAATTTAGTAATTATATCCCAAATGGATTCTAGTACTAAATCCAATAAAACATGTTTTACCGTAAAGCTTGATTTTGCAGTTTAAAATTGAAAAAAAAATCATATCCCCGAAGTTCCATTTCTTACCTAGTAGAGTTATAATTGATTCATCTCATTTTCAATATTTAGTCTAAAAATAAAAATCTTAAATAGGAACCTCTAATAACTTTTTTCTAATACGGCCCAATAAGATACAATTTTATCATCCAAATTATAGTTTGGGCTCCAAATTAAATAATATTTTGGACGATGCTCAAATTTTCTGACATAGATAAAAATTCGACCCATATTCTAATATATTATATATTTTTATGCCCATTATATATATTTGGGCTAAAAATCTTCTAACTATACCTAAAAACACTTTTATTAATTAGGTTTTCATGTTGCTGCGCCGCTGTTCAGTAATCTATATCTCTATATAAGAAACCCTCTTTCTTTATTATTTTTATAATACTCTCATTCAACATTATTCTCAGTCTCTTATTTGTATTCATCCTTTTACATGGCGTTATCCATTGTTATGTTTTATAGCTCATTTTGTTTTTTACAATCTCAACCAAGTGTCTTATCTATCTAGTCTCGACATATTCGAGTAGAATTATATTTACGATATTATGTGATGGGGAAGTACAGATTTTTCTCCAGATGATCTACTATGTTGGATCTCATTATTGAGAAATCCAAGCTACGAATATTTTGATCCATTTATATTACTTACTATTTTTCTTAAAATTGTTTCAATTATGTTTTCTTTAAAGATTTTCCACTTATTCAATTATCGTTTAAACGGTGATTCAAAATTTGTTCAAGATGATAGAGATCTATAAATATTTTATTTTAGCTCTTTATATTATAATTTCAATATAATTTGAGATAACTGATTTTTATGTATAAAAAAGTTTCTCTTATTCTTATGTTGGGAGTTTATAATTACCACTCTAGTGCGTTTTTAAACATTATTTAATTTGTGTTTGTGATTAATTTTATTTCTATCCTTTGATTTAGTCTTGGTTTTGTACTTACATGATACGTCAAGAAACTGTATAACAAAATCTCTAAATAGCTCGAGCTTTAACAAAACGATAAAAACATGTTACGGTGTAACAAGTTTTCAATAGTTTGATTACGACTGAGTAGTTTGAGAATTGTTGTATTATTTTTGATAAATCATTGTAATATAAAATCAAGGCTACGTCAAAGGATAAACATAGATTGTGACATGAACACTTTTAAATCAATGTTAAAATGTTAGATGAATCAAAATATTGTTTAACTATTTAAGGATTTGAGGATTTTTAATATATGTATTCAATAGGGAGTCAGCTAATACTCATTGTATCATGTGTCGTCATAAACCATTTTGAAGTTTTATCAATCCGCACATGTCACACTATATTTCCGAAGACCTTGCCAATAAATTGAGAATCAAATTCATCAACAATCTACAACAATCTAAAGAGTTTCTATAACCCGTCCTTTTCATTTCAGACCCACTGACATGTATTCATTTCATTAATAATATCTATCGAACAAAAAATTATCATCAATTTTATTTTAGACAAATTCTTTTTATATGTTTTTATTTTAATTTTAATGTTTGGTGTCATCTTTATTTGGGACTTATATTTCTTTGTTCTCTCTTAATGTTTCACACTTATGCAATCATTTATTGTTTATACAAAATTTGAAGATATATGGTTTTGAGATGGTTGTTGATATTTTATTACAATTTAACTTCATTTTAAATTATATATTCAAAACGGAGTGTAGATAACTCTCAATGGTAAAGCGTAAAACTCACCAGGGATATTTAGATTTTATTATTTATTTATTATGTTAATTATTTAACTCATTTATAATAAATAATAATTAAATTATAATTTTTTAATTTCTTATTGTCTCTATTAATATTTTATTTTATTGGAAAGGAAAAGAATAATATCACATTCAATAAATTGTGTAACACAAAAATTGAACTTCTTGAAAAAGTAATATTATAACTCGATAGTCGTGTCTCAAATGCCGGTCACATTAAAGTCTCTACTTTAATAGATTTTAATGTCTTCTAATTTTAATTTTTTTTATTTTACATCTTATTTATTTATATATTCAATTTTAAAATATTCAAGGAGAATCTAAGCCTAAATGTGTCTAATTTTGGTATCAAACTGTTTTTAAAAGCACATATTTATGTTATTGTAATGAGTTCTAGGTCTAAAATAAAAAAAATTCAAATATGTGTAAGTGTAAAGTAATGCTCGAAAAGGCTACATATAAAAAAAATTTGAAAATAAAATAAAATCCAAACAGATCTTTGTCCATAATATTTTTTTCTTTATGTTATAAATAATATTTTTTTGATGATTTATAATTTTTTTTTACTTTTAAAATTTTTTAAGGCAGTAAAATATACAAACATAAAAAAAAATATTCAAACTAAAATATCATAGAATTTACAAAATTTGGTGATTAGACCTTGAAACCAAAATATTGAAAGATTAACTATTATTTATAAAAAGATATATTTACAAACTTGTAGAAGCTTGCCAAGAGAAGAAGAATATTAAATTGAACAATTAAATAACACTTTTTTGTGTGAGAAGTTGCAAAATGTTAGAGATTTGTGTGAGAACATTACTATTAGGTCGTATAAAATAATTTTTAAAGCAAAATAATATTTAAATAAAACAGAAAACAGAAAATAACAAAAAATAAAAACAGCCTATTAAAATGCTTAACAAACTCTTCACGAGATGTTACATGTTTTTCAAGTAAAATGACGACTTAACGTAACCTTTGTTACACTCGTAATAAATGTTCTAAGTTTGAATATTTATAAAAAAATATTAAATCAATTATAATTAGGGTTTATTCTTAAAGTCACCTGCTAAATTAATGACCATTTCTATTCCACCTTCAACTTCTTATTTGTCGTCAAGAGTTTGAGACATTTATAAAGTTTGATTATATAAAAGACAATATATTTATTTCCTAAAAAGTCCTCTATAACTTAAAAAAGTTAGAATCAAAGAATTATAATTTTGATTATAAATTTGTTATGTATAAGACATATGACATAAGTGTGAAATGTTTTTGAATCATCATTATAATAAGGAATACAAAAAATAATTTGGCATAAACTCTTCATTCCCTCTTCTCTAATCCTTATCATTTAAGTCTTGAACTATATATAACAAGGAGGAATGGGATATGGGAAGTAGTATTGGCTCATTTTGCAATAGGACGAATCCATGCATAATTCCATTTTTCATTACTTACTCCCCATAATTAATAATCCTTTATAATTTTCAATTTACTACCTCAAAAGATACTATTATTCTAGGAATATAATCTTAATTTTTAGAACCAAAAGAAAGTATTATAATAATTTAGTAATTATATCCCAAATGGATTCTAGTACTGAATCCAATAAAACATGTTTTAACATAAAGCTTGATTTTGCAGTTTAAAATTGGAAAAAAAAAATACATATCCCCGAACTTCCATTTCTTACCTAGTAGAGTATATATGATTCATCTCATTTTCAATATTTATTCTAAAAATAAAAAAGTTAAATAGCAACCTCTAATAATTTTTTTCTAATACGGCCCAATAAGATACAATTTTATCACCCAAATTGTAGTTTGGGCTCCAAATTGAACAATATTTTGGACGATGCTCAAATTTTCGGACATAGATAAATATTTGACCCATATTCTAATATATTATGTAATTTTAAGCCCATTATATATATTTGTGCTAAAAATGTTCTAACTATACCTAAAAACACTTTTATTAATTAGGTTTTTATGTTGTTGCGCCTATATAAGAAACCCTCTTTCTTTATTATTTTTATAATACTCTCATTCAACATTATTCTCAGTCTCTTATTTGTATTCATCCTTTTACATTGCGTTATCCATTGTTATGTTTTATAGCTCATTTTGTTTTTTACAATCTCAACCAAGTGTCTTATCTATCTAGTCTCGACATATTCGAGTAGAATTATATTTACGATATTATGTGATGGGGAAGTACAGATTTTTCTCCAGATGATCTACTATGTTGGATCTCATTATTGAGAAATCCAAGCTACGAATATTTTGATCCATTTATATTACTTACTATTTTTCTTAAAATTGTTTCAATTATGTTTTCTTTAAAGATTTTCCACTTATTCAATTATCGTTTAAACGGTGATTCAAAATTTGTTCAAGATGATAGAGATCTATAAATATTTTATTTTAGCTCTTTATATTATAATTTCAATATAATTTGAGATAACTGATTTTTATGTATAAAAAAGTTTCTCTTATTCTTATGTTGGGAGTTTATAATTACCACTCTAGTGCGTTTTTAAACATTATTTAATTTGTGTTTGTGATTAATTTTATTTCTATCCTTTGATTTAGTCTTGGTTTTGTACTTACATGATACGTCAAGAAACTGTATAACAAAATCTCTAAATAGCTCGAGCCTTAACAAAACGATAAAAACATGTTACGGTGTAACAAGTTTTCAATAGTTTGATTACGACTGAGTAGTTTGAGAATTGTTGTATTATTTTTTATAAATCATTGTAATATAAAATCAAGGCTACGTCAAAGGATAAACATAGATTGTGACATGAACACTTTTAAATCAATGTTAAAATGTTAGATGAATCAAAATATTATTTATCTATTTAAGGATTTGAGGATTTTTAATATATGTATTCAATAGGGAGTCAGCTAATACTCATTGTATCATGTGTCGTCATAAACCATTTTGAAGTTTTATCAATCCGCACATGTCACACTATATTTCTGAAGACCTTGCCAATAAATTGAGAATCAACTTCATCAACAATCTACAACAATCTAAAGAGTTTCTATAACCCGTCCTTTTCATTTCAGACCCACTGACATGTATTCATTTCATTAATAATATCTATCGAACAAAAAATTATCATCAATTTTATTTTAGACAAATTCTTTTTATATGTTTTTATTTTAATTTCTAATGTTTGGTGTCATCTTTATTTGGGACTTATATTTCTTTGTTCTCTCTTAATGTTTCACACTTATGCAATCATTTATTGTTTATACAAAATTTGAAGATATATGGTTTTGAGATGGTTGTTGATATTTTATTACAATTTAACATCATTTTAAATTATATATTCAAAATGGAGTGTAGATAACTCTCAATGGTAAAGCATAAAACTCACCATGGATATTTAGATTTTATTATTTATTTATTATTTTAATTATTTAACTCATTTATAATAAATAATAATTAAATTATAATTTTTTAATTTCTTATTGTCTCTATTAATATTTTATTTTATTGGAAAGGAAAAGAATAATATCACATTCAATAAATTGTGTAACACAAAAATTGAACTTCTTGAAAAAGTAATATTATAACTCGATAGTCGTGTCTCAAATGCCGGTCACATTAAAGTCTCTACTTTAATAGATTTTAATGTCTTCTAATTTAAATTTTTTTTATTTTACATCTTATTTATTTATATATTCAATTTTAAAATATTCAAGGAGAATCTAAGCCTAAATGTGTCTAATTTTGGTATCAAACTGTTTTTAAAAGCACACATTTATGTTATTGTAATGAGTTCTAGGTCTAAAATAAAAAAAATTCAAATATGTGTAAGTGTAAAGTAATGCTCGAAAAGACTACATATAAAAAAAATTTGAAAATAAAATAAAATCCAAACAGATCTTTGTCCATAATATTTTTTTCTTTATGTTATAAATAATAATTTTTTGATGATTTATAATTTTTTTTTACTTTTAAAATTTTTTAAGGCAGTAAAATATACAAAAATAAAAAAAAATATTCAAACTAAAATATCAT
>NC_061866.1:28130701-28192353 GCF_907164915.1 Impatiens glandulifera
CCAAATTGTAGTTTGGGCTCCAAATTGAACAATATTTTGGACGATGCTCAAATTTTCGGACATAGATAAATATTCGACCCATATTCTAATATATTATGTAATTTTAAGCCCATTATATCAATTTGGGCTAAAAATCTTCTAACTATACCTTAAAACACTTTTATTAATTAGGGTTTCATGTTGCTGCGCCGTTGTTCAGTAATCTATATCTCTATATAAAAAACCTCTTTCTTTATTATTTTTGTAATACTCTCATTCAACATTATTCTCAGTCTCTTATATGTATTCATCCTTTTACATAGTGTTATCCATTGTTATGTTTTATAGCTCATTTTGTTTTTTACAATCTCAACCAAGTGTCTTATCTATCTAGTCTCGACATATTCGAGTAGAATTATATTTACGATATTATGTGATGTGGAAGTACTGATTTTTCCCCAGATGATCTACTATGTCGGATCTCATTATTGAGAAATCCAAGCTACGAATATTTTGATCCATTTATATTACTTACTATTTTTCTTAAAATTGTTTCAATTATGTTTCTTTAAAGATTTTCCACTTATTCAATTATCGTTTAAACGGTGATTCAAAATTTGTTCAAGATGATAGAGATCTATAAATATTTTATTTTAGCTCTTTATATTATAATTCTAATATAATTTTAGATAACTGATTTTTATGTATAAAAAAGTTTCTCTTATTCTTATGTTGGGAGTTTATAATTACCACTCTAGTGCGTTTTTAAACATTATTTAATTTGTGTTTGTGATTAATTTTATTTCTATCCTTTGATTTAGTCTTGGTTTTGTACTTACATGATACGTCAAGAAACTGTATAACAAAATCTCTAAATAGCTCGAGGCCTTAAAAAACGATAAAAACATGTTACGGTGTAACATGTTTTCAATAGTTTGATTACGACTGAGTTGTTTGAGAATTATTGTATTATTTTTGATAAATCATTGTAATATAAAATCAAGGCAATGTCAAAGGATAAACATAGATTGTGACATGAACACTTTTAAATCAATGTTTAAATGTTAGATGAATCAAAATATTGTTTAACTATTTAAGGATTTGAGGATTTTTAATATATGTATTCAATAGGGAGTCATCTAATACTCATTGTATCATGTGTCATCATAAGCCATTTTGAAGTTTTATTAATCCGCACATGTCACACTATATCTCCGAAGACCTTGCCAATAAATTGAGAATCAACTTCATCACCAATCTACAACAATTTAAAGAGTTTTTACAATCCGTCCTTTTCATTTCAGACCCACTGACATGTATTCATTTCATTAATAATATCTATCGAACAAAAAATTATCATCAATTTTATTTTAGACAAATTCTTTTTATATGTTTCTATTACTAATTTCTAATGTTTGGTTTCATCTTTATTTGGACTTATATTTCTTTGTTCTCTTTTAATGTTTCACACTTATGCAATCATTTATTGTTTATACAAAATTTGAAGATATATGGTTTTGAGATGGTTGTTGATATTTTATTACAATTTAACTTCATTTTAAATTATATATTCAAAATGGAGTGTAGATAACTCTCAATGGTAAAGCATAAAACTCACCATGGATATTTAGATTTTATTATTTATTTATTATTTTAATTATTTAACTTATTTATAATAAATAATAATTAATTTATAATTTTTTAATTTTTTATTGTCTCTATTAATATTTTATTTTATTGCAAAAGGAAAAGAATAATATCACATTCAATAAATTGTGTAACACAAAAATTGAAATTCTTGAAAAAGTAATATTATAACTCGATATTCGTGTCTCAAATGCCGGTCACATTAAAGTCTCTACTTTAATAGATTTTAATGTCTTATAATTTAAAAAAAAATTATTTTACATCTTATTTATTTATATATTCAATTTTAAAATATTCAAGGAGAATCTAAGCCTAAATGTGTCTAATTTTGGTATATACTGTTTTTAAAAGCACACATTTATGTTATTGTCATGGGTTCTAGGTCTAAAATAAAAAAAAAAAATGCAAATATGTGTAAGTGTTGAGTAATGCTCGAAAAGGCTACATATAAAAAAAATTTGAAAATAAAATAAAATCCATACAAATCTTTGTCCATAATATTTTTTTCTTTATGTTATAATTAATATTTTTTGATGATTTATAAATTTTTTTATACTTTTAAAATTTTTTAAGGCAGTAAAATATACAAAAATAAAAAAAAATATATTCAAACTAAAATATCATAGAATTTACAAAATTTGTGATTAGACCTTGAAACCAAAATATTGAAAGTTTAACTATTATTTATCAAAAGATATTTACAAACTTGTAGAAGCTTGCCAAGAGAAGAAAAATATTAAATTGAACAATTAAAGAACACTTTTTTTTGGTGAGAACTTGAAAAATGTTAAGATATTTGTGTGAGAACATTACTATTAGGTCGTACAAATTATTTTTAAAGCAAAATAATATTTAAATAAAACAGAAAACGAAAAATGACAAAAAAACAAAAACAGCCTATTAAAGTGCTTAACAAACTCTTCACGAGATGTAACATGTTTCTCAAGTAAAATAACGACTTAACGTAACCTTTGTTACATTCGTAATAAATGTTCTATGTTTGAGTATTTATAAAAAAATATTAAATCAATTATAATTTGGGTTTATTCTTAAAGTCACCTGCTAAATTAATGACCATTTCTATTCCATCTTCAAATTCTTATTTGTCGTCCAGAGTTTGAGACATTTATAAAGTTTGATTATATAAAAGACAATATATTAATTTTCTAAAAAGTCTTCCATAACTTAAAAAAGTTAGAATCAAAGAAATATAATTTTGATTATAAATTTGTTATGTATAAGACTTATGATATAAGTATGACATGTTTTTGAATCATCATTATAATATGGAATACAAAAAATAATTTGGCATAAACTCTTAATTCCCTCTTCTCTAATCCTTATCATTTAAGTCTTGAACTATATATAACAAGGAGGAATGGGATATAGGAAGTAGTATTGGCCCATTCTGCGATAGGACGAATCCTTGCATAATTCCATTTTTCATTACTTACTCCCTATAATTAATAATTCTTTATAATTTTTAATTTACTACCTCAAAAGATACTATTATTCTAGGAATATAATCTTAATTTTTATAACCAAAAGAAAGTATTACAATAATTTAGAAATTATATCCCAAATGGATTCTAGTACTGAATCCAATAAAACATGTTTTACCGTAAAGCTTGATTTTGCAGTTTAAAATTGGAAAAAAAATCATATCCCCGAAGTTCATTTACTAGGTAAAACTTGATTTTGCAGTTTAAAATTGGAAAAAAAATCATATCCCCGAAGTTCATTTCTTACCTAGTAGAGTTATAATTGATTCATCTCATTTTCAATAATATTGTCTAAAAATAAAAGTTTTAAATAGCAACCTCTAATAATTTTTTTCTAATACGGCCCAATAAGATACAATTCTATCACACAAATTGTAGTTTGGGCTCCAAATTGAATAATATTTTCGACGATGCTCAAATTTTCTGACATAGATAAATATTCGACCCATATTCTAATATATTATGTAATTTTAAGCCCATTATATCAATTTGGGCTAAAAATATTCTAACTATACCTAAAAACACTTTTATTAATTAGGTTTTCATGTTGCTGCGCCGCTGTTCAGTAATCTATATCTCTATATAAGAAACCATCTTTCTTTATTGTTTTTATAATACTCTCATTCAACATTATTCTCAGTCTCTTATTTGTATTCATCCTTTTATATGGCGTTATCCATTGTTATGTTTTATAGCTCATTTTGTTTTTTACAATCTCAACCAAGTGTCTTATCTATCTATTCTCGACATATTCTAGTAGAATTATATTTACGATATTATGTGATGGGGAAGTACTGATTTTTCTCCAGATGATCTACTATGTCGGATCTCATTATTGAGAAATCCAAGCTACGAATATTTTGATCCATTTATATTACTTACTATTTTTCTTAAAATTGTTTCAATTATGTTTTTTTTAAGATTTTCCACATATTCAATTATCGTTTAAACGGTGATTCAAAATTTGTTCAAGATGATAGAGATCTATAAATATTTTATTTTACCTCTTTATATTATAATTCCAATATAATTTGAGATAACTGATGATTATTTTTATGTATTAAAAAGTTTGGCTTATTCTTATGTTGGAAGTTTATAATTACCACTCTAGTGCATTTTTAAACATTATTTAATTTGTGTTTGTGATTAATTTTATTTCTATCCTTTGATTTAGTCTTGGTTTTGTACTTACATGATATGTCAAGAAACTGTATAACAAAATCTCTAAATAGCTCGAGCCTTAAAAAACGATAAAAACATGTTACGGTGTAACATGTTTTCAATAGTTTGATTACGACTGAGTTGTTTGAGAATTGTTGTATTATTTTTGATAAATCATTGTAATATAAAATCAAGGATACGTCAAAGGATAAACATAGATTGTGACATGAACACTTTTAAATCAATTGTTAAAATGTTAGATGAATCAAAATATTGTTTAACTATTTAAGGATTTGAGGATTTTTAATATATGTATCCAATAGGGAGTCAGCTAATACTCATTGTATCATGTGTCGTCATAAACCATTTTGAAGTTTTATCAATCCGCACATGTCACACTATATCTCCGAAGACCTTGCCAATAAATTGAGAATCAACTTCATCAACAATCTACAACAATCTAAAGAGTTTCTATAACCCTTCCTTTTCATTTCAGACCCACTGACATGTATTCATTTCATTAATAATATCTATCGAACAAAAAATTATCATCAATTTTATTTTAGACAAATTCTTTTTATATGTTTTTATTTTAATTTCTAATGTTTGGTGTCATCTTTATTTGGGACTTATATTTCTTTTTTCTCTCTTAATGTTTCACACTTATGCAATCATTTATTGTTTATACAAAATTTGAAGATATATGGTTTTGAGATGGTTGTTGATATTTTATTAAAATTTAACTTCATTTTAAATTATATATTCAAAATGGAGTGTTGATAACTCTCAATGGTAAAGCATAAAACTCACCATGGATATTTAGATTTTATTATTTATTTATTATTTTAATTATTTAACTCATTTATAATAAATAATAATTAAATTATAATTTTTTAATTTCTTATTGTCTCTATTAATATTTTATTTTATTGGAAAGGAAAAGAATAATATCACATTCAATAAATTGTGTAACACAAAAATTGAACTTCTTGAAAAAGTAATATTATAACTCGATAGTCGTGTCTCAAATGCCGGTCACATTAAAGACTCTACTTTAATAAATTTTAATGTCTTCTAATTTAAAATTTTTTTATTTTACATCTTATTTATTTATATATTCAATTTTAAAATATTCAAGGAGAATCTAAGCCTAAATGTGTCTAATTTTGGTATCAAACTGTTTTTAAAAGCACACATTTATGTTATTGTAATGAGTTCTAGGTCTAAAATAAAAAAAATTCAAATATGTGTAAGTGTAAAGTAATGCTCGAAAAGGCTACATATAAAAAAAATTTGAAAATAAAATAAAATCCAAACAGATCTTTGTCCATAATATTTTTTTCTTTATGTTATAAATAATATTTTTTGATGATTTATAATTTTTTTTTACTTTTAAAATTTTTTAAGGCAGTAAAATATACAAAAATAAAAAAAAAATATTGAAACTAAAATATCATAGAATTTACAAAATTTGGTGATTAGACCTTGAAACCAAAATATTGAAAGATTAACTATTATTTATCAAAAGATATATTTACAAACTTGTAGAAGCTTGCCAAGAGAAGAAGAATATTAAATTGAACAATTAAATAACACTTTTTTGTGTAAGAAGTTGCAAAATGTTAGAGATTTGTGTGAGAACATTACTATTAGGTCGTATAAAATAATTTTTAAAGCAAAATAATATTTAAATAAAACAGAAAACGGAAAATAACAAAAAATAAAAACAGCCTATTAAAGTGCTTAACAAACTCTTCACGAGATGTTACATGTTTCTCAAGTAAAATGACGACTTAACGTAACCTTTGTTACACTCGTAATAAATATTCTAAGTTTGAATATTTATAAAAAAAATATTAAATCAATTATAATTAGGGTTTATTCTTAAAGTCACCTGCTAAATTAATGACCATTTCTATTCCACCTTCAACTTCTTATTTGTCGTCAAGAGTTTGAGACATTTATAAAGTTTGATTATATAAAAGACAATATATTTATTTCCTAAAAAGTCCTCTATAACTTAAAAAAGTTAGAATCAAAGAAATATAATTTTGATTATAAATTTGTTATGTATAAGACATATGACATAAGTGTGAAATGTTTTTGAATCATCATTATAATAAGGAATACAAAAAATAATTTGGCATAAACTCTTCATTCCCTCTTCTCTAATCCTTATCATTTAAGTCTTGAACTATATATAACAAGGAAGAATGGGATATGGGAAGTAGTATTGGCTCATTCTACAATAGGACGAATCCATGCATAATTCCATTTTTCATTACTTACTCCCCATAATTAATAATCCTTTATAATTTTCAATTTACTACCTCAAAAGATACTATTATTCTAAGAATATAATCTTAATTTTTAGAACCAAAAGAAAGTATTATAATAATTTAGTAATTATATCCCAAATGGATTCTAGTACTGAATCCAATAAAACATGTTTTACCATAAAGCTTGATTTTGCAGTTTAAAATTGAAAAAAAAAATACATATCCCCGAAGTTCCATTTCTTACCTAGTAGAGTTATATATGATTCATCTCATTTTCAATATTTAGTCTAAAAATAAAAAATTTAAATAGCAACCTCTAATAATTTTTTTCTAATACGGCCCAATAAGATACAATTCTATCACCCAAATTGTAGTTTTGGCTCCAAATTGAACAATATTTTGGACGATGCTCAAATTTTCGGACATAGATAAATATTCAACCCATATTCTAATATATTATGTAATTTTAAGCCCATTATATCAATTTGGGCAAAAAATCTTCTAACTATACCTTAAAACACTTTTATTAATTAGGGTTTCATGTTGCTGCGCCGCTGTTCAGTAATCTATATCTCTATATAAGAAAACCTCTTTCTTTATTGTTTTTGTAATACTCTCATTCAACATTATTCTCAGTCTCTTATATGTATTCATCCTTTTACATGGCGTTATCCATTGTTATGTTTTATAGCTCATTTTGTTTTTTATAATCTCAACCAAGTGTCTTATCTATCTAGTCTCGACATATTCGAGTAGAATTATATTTACGATATTATGTGATGGGGAAGTACTGATTTTTCTCCAGATGATCTACTATGTCGGATCTCATTATTGAGAAATCCAAGCTACGAATATTTTGATCCATTTATATTACTTACTATTTTTCTTAAAATTGTTTCATTTATGTTTTCTTTAAAGATTTTCCACTTATTCAATTATCGTTTAAACGGTGATTCAAAATTTCTTCAAGATGATAGAGATCTATAAATATTTTATTTTAGCTCTTTATATTATAATTCTAATATAATTTGAGATAACTGATTTTTATGTATAAAAAAGTTTCTCTTATTCTTATGTTGGGAGTTTATAATTACCACTCTAGTGCGTTTTTAAACATTATTTAATTTGTGTTTGTGATTAATTTTATTTCTATCCTTTGATTTAGTCTTGGTTTTGTACTTACATGATACGTCAAGAAACTGTATAACAAAATCTCTAAATAGCTCGAGCCTTAACAAAACGATGAAAACATGTTACGGTGTAACAAGTTTTCAATAGTTTGATTACGACTGAGTTGTTTGAGAATTGTTGTATTATTTTTGATAAATCATTGTAATATAAAATCAAGGCTACGTCAAAGGATAAACATAGATTGTGACATTAACACTTTTAAATCAATGTTAAAATGTTAGATGAATCAAAATATTGTTTAACTATTTAAGGATTTGAGGATTTTTAATATATGTATTCAATAGGGAGTCAGTTAATACTCATTGTATCATGTGGCGTCATAAGCCATTTTGAAGTTTTATCAATCCGCACATGTCACACTATATCTCTGTAGACCTTGCCAATAAATTGAGAATCAACTTCATCAACAATCTACAACAATCTGAAGAGTTTCTATAACCCGTCCTTTTCATTTAAGACCCACTAACATGTATTCATTTCATTAATAATATCTATCGAACAAAAAATTATCATCAATTTTATTTTGGACAAATTCTTTTATATGTTTTTATTTCTAATTTCTAATGTTTGGTGTCATCTTTAATTACGACTTATATTTCTTTGTTCTCTCTTAATGTTTCACACTTATGCAATCATTTATTGTTTATACAAAATTTGAAGATATATAGTTTTGAGATGGTTGTTGATATTTTATTACAATTTAACTTCATTTTAAATTATATATTCAAAATGGAGTGTAGATAACTCTCAATGGTAAAGCATAAAACTCACCATGGATATTTAGATTTTATTATTTATTATTTTAATTATTTAACTCATTTATAATAAATAATAATTAATTTATAATTTTTTAATTTCTTATTGTCTCTATTAATATTTTATTTTATTGGAAAGGAAAAGAATAATATCACATTCAATAAATTGTGTAACACAAAAATTGAACTTCTTGAAAAAGTAATATTATAACTCGATAGTCGTGTCTCTAATGCCAGTCACATTAAAGTCTCTACTTTAATAGATTTTAATGTCTTCAAATTTAAAATTTTTTTATTTTACATCTTATTTATTTATATATTCAATTTTAAAATATTCAAGGAGAATCTAAGCCTAAATGTGTCTAATTTTGGTATCAAACTGTTTTTAAAAGCACACATTTATGTTATTGTAATGGGTTCTAGGTCTAAAATAAAAAAAATGCAAATATGTGTAAATGTAAAGTAATGCTCGAAAAGGCTACATATAAAAAAAATTTGAAAATAAATAAAATCCAAACAGATCTTTGTACATAAATTTTTTTTCTTTATGTTATAAATAATATTTTTTGATGATTTATAATTTGTTTTTAGTTTTAAAATTTTTTAGGGCAGTAAAATATACAAAAAAAAAAAAATATTCAAACTAAAATATCATAGAATTTACAAAATTTGGTGATTAGACCTTGAAACTAAAATATTGAATGTTTAACTATTATTTATCAAAAGATATTTATAAACTTGTAGAAACTTGCCAAGAGAAGAAGAAAATTAAATTGAAAAATTAAATAACACTTTTTTGTGTGAGAACTTGCAAAATGTTAGAGATTTGTGTGAGAACATTACTATTAGGTCGTACAAATTATTTTTAAAGCAAAATAATATTTAAATAAAACAGAAAACGGAAAATAACAAAAAACAAAAACAGCCTATTAAAGTGCTTAACAAACTCTTCACGAGATGTTACATGTTTCTCAAGTAAAATGACGACTTAACGTAACCTTTGTTACACTCGTAATAAATGTTCTAAGTTTGAATATTTATAAAAAAAATATTAAATCAATTATAATAATTAGGGTTTATTCTTAAAGTCACCTACTAAATTAATGACTTTTCTATTCCACCTTCAACTTCTTATTTGTCGTTAAGAGTTTGAGACATTTATAAAGTTTGATTATATAAAAGACAATATATTTATTTCCTAAAAAGTCCTCTATAACTAAAAAAAAGTTAGAATCAAAGAAATATAATTTTGATTATAAATTTGTTATGTATAAGACATATGACATAAGTGTGAAATGTTTTTGAATATCATTATAATAAGGAATACAAAAAATAATTTGGCATAAACTCTTCATTCCCTCTTCTCTAATCCTTATAATTTAAGTCTTGAACTATATATAACAAGGAGGAATGGGATATGGGAAGTAGTATTGGCTCATTCTCCAATAGGACGAATCCATGCATAATTCCATTTTTCATTACTTACTCCCCATAATTAATAATCCTTTATAATTTTCAATTTACTACCTCAAAAGATACTATTATTCTAGGAATATAATCTTAATTTTTAGAACCAAAAAGAAAGTATTATAATTATTTAGTAATTATATCCCAAATAGATTCTAGTACTGAATCCAATAAAACATGTTTTACCATAAAGCTTGATTTTGCAGTTTAAAATTAGAAGAAAAAAAATACATATCCCCGAAGTTCCATTTCTTACCTAGTAGAGTTATATATGATTCATCTCATTTTCAATATTTAGTCTAAAAATAAAAAATTTAAATAGCAACCTCTAATAATTTTTTTCTAATACGGCCCAATAAGATACAATTCCATCACCCAAATTGTAGTTTGGGCTCCAAATTGAACAATATTTTGGACGATGCTCAAATTTTCGGACATAGATAAATGTTCAACCCATATTCTAATATATTATGTAATTTTAAGCCCATTATATCAATTTGGGATAAAAATCTTCTAACTATACCTTAAAACACTTTTATTAATTAGGGTTTCATGTTGCTGCGCCGCTGTAATCTATATCTCTATATAAGAAAACCTCTTTCTTTATTGTTTTTGTAATACTCTCATTCAACATTATTTTCAGTCTCTTATATGTTTTCATCCTTTTACATGGCATTATCCATTGTTATGTTTTATAGCTCATTTTGTTTTTTATAATCTCAACCAAGTGTCTTATCTATCTAGTCTCGACATATTCGAGTAGAATTATATTTACGATATTATGTGATGGGGAAGTACTGATTTTTCTCTAGATGATCTACCATGTCCGATCTCATTATTGAGAAATCCAAGCTACAAATATTTTGATCCATTTATATTACTTACTATTTTTCTTAAAATTGTTTCAATTATGTTTTCTTTAAAGATTTTCCACTTATTCAATTATCGTTTAAACGGTGATTCAAAATTTGTTCAAGATGATAGAGATCTATAAATATTTTATTTTAGCTGTTTATATTATAATTCTAATATAATTTGAGATAACTGATTTTTATGTATAAAAAAGTTTCTCTTATTCTTATGTTGGGAGTTTATAATTACCACTCTAGTGCGTTTTTAAATATTATTTAATTTATGTTTGTGATTAATTTTATTTCTATCCTTTGATTTAGTCTTGGTTTTGTACTTACATGATACGTCAAGAAAATGTATAACAAAATATCTAAATAGCTCGAGCCTTAACAAAACGATAAAAACATGTTACGGTGTAACAAGTTTTCAATAGTTTGATTACGACTGAGTTGTTTGAGAATTGTTGTATTATTTTTGATAAATCATTGTAATATAAAATCAAGGCTACGTCAAAGGATAAACATAGATTGTGACATGAACACTTTTAAATCAATGTTAAAATGTTAGATGAATCAAAATATTGTTTAACTATTTAAGGATTTGAGGATTTTTAATATATGTATTCAATAGGGAGTCAGCTAATACTCATTGTATCATGTGTCGTCATAAGCCATTTTGAAGTTTTATCAATCCGCACATGTCACACTATATCTCCGAAGACCTTGCCAATAAATTGAGAATGAACTTCATCAACAATCTACCACAATCTAAAGTGTTTCTATAACCCGTACTTTTCATTTCAGACCCACTGACATGTATTCATTTCATTAATAATATCTATCGAACAAAAAATTATCATCAATTTTATTTTAGACAAATTCTTTTTATATGTTTTTATTTCTAATTTCTAATGTTTGGTGTCATCTTTAATTACGACTTATATTTCTTTGTTCTCTCTTAATGTTTCACACTTATGCAATCATTTATTGTTTATACAAAATTTGAAGATATATGGTTTTGAGATGGTTGTTGATATTTTATTACAATTTAACTTCATTTTAAATTATATATTCAAAATGGAGTGTAGATAACTCTCAATGGTAAAGCATAAAACTCACCATGGATATTTAGATTTTGTTATTTATTATTTTAATTATTTAACTCATTTATAATAAATAATAATTAATTTATAATTTTTTAATTTCTTATTGTCTCTATTAATATTTTATTTTATTGGAAAGGAAAAGAATAATATCACATTCAATAAATTGTGTAACACAAAAATTGAACTTCTTGAAAAAGTAATATTATAACTCGATAGTCGTGTCTCTAATGCCGGTCACATTAAAGTCTCTACTTTAATAGATTTTAATGTCTTCAAATTTAAAATTTTTTTATTTTACATCTTATTTATTTATATATTCAATTTTAAAATATTCAAGGAGAATCTAAGCCTAAATGTGTCTAATTTTGGTATCAAACTGTTTCTAAAAGCACACATTTATGTTATTGTAGTGGGTTCTAGGTCTAAAATAAAAAAAATGCAAATATGTGTAAGTGTAAAGTAATGCTCGAAAAGGCTACATATAAAAAAAATTTGAAAATAAATAAAATCCAAACAGATCTTTGTCCATAATATTTTTTTCTTTATGTTATAAATAATATTTTTTGATGATTTATAATTTTTTTTTAGATTTAAATTTTTTTAAGGCAGTAAAATATAGAAAAAAAAAAAATATTCAAACTAAAATATCATAGAATTTACAAAATTTGATGATTAGACCTTGAAACCAAAATATTGAATGTTTAACTATTATTTATCAAAAGATATTTACAAACTTGTAGAAGCTTGCCAAGAGATGAAGAATATTAAATTGAAAAATTAAAGAACACTTTTTTGTGTGAGAACTTGCAAAATGTTAGAGATTTGTGTGAGAACATTACTATTAGATTACTATTAGGTCGTACAAATTATTTTTAAAGCAAAATAATATTTAAATAAAACAGAAAACAGAAACTAACAAAAACAAAAACAGTCTATTAAAGTGCTTAATAAACTCTTCACGAGATGTTACATGTTTCTCAAGTAAAATGACGACTTAACGTAACTTTTGTTACACTCGTAATAAATGTTCTAAGTTTGAATATTTATAAAAAAATATTAAATCAATTATAATTCGGGTTTTATTCTTAAAGTCACTTGCTAAATTAATGACCATTTATATTCCACCTTCAACTTTTTATTTGTCATCAAGAGTTTGAGACATTTATAAAGTTTAATTATATAAAAGACAATATATTTATTTCCTAAAAAGTCTTCCATAACTTAAAAAAGTTAGAATCAAAGAAATATAATTTTGATTATAAATTTGTTATGTATAAGACTTATGACATAAGTGTGAAATGTTTTTGAATCATCATTATAATATGGAATACAAAAATTAATTTTGCATAAACTCTTCTTTCACTCTTCTCTAATCCTTATCATTTAAGTCTTGAACTATATATAACAAGGAGGAATGGGATATGGGAAGTAGTATTGGCCCATTCTGCAATAGGACAAATTCATGCATAATTCCATTTTTCATTACTTACTCCCCATAATTAATAATCCTTTATAATTTTCAATTTACTACCCAAAACATACTATTATTCTAAGAATGTAATCTTAATTTTTAGAACCAAAAGGAAGATTATAATAATTTAGTAATTATATCCCAAATGGATTCTAGTACTAAATCCAATAAAACATGTTTTACCGTAAAGCTTGATTTTGCAGTTTAAAATTGGAAAAAAAATCATATCCCCGAAGTTCCATTTCTTACCTAGTAGAGTTATAATTGATTCATCTCATTTTCAATATTTAGTCTAAAAATAAAAATCTTAAATAGGAACCTCTAATAATTTTTTTCTTATACGGCCCAATAAGATACAATTCTATCACCCAAATTGTAGTTTGGGCTCCAAATTAAATAATATTTTCGACAATGCTCAAATTTTCTGACATAGATAAATATTCGACCCATATTCTAATATATTATATATTTTTAAGCCCATTATATATATTTGGGCTAAAAATATTCTAACTATACCTAAAAACACTTTTATTAATTAGGTTTTTATGTTGCTGCGCCGCTGTTCAGTAATCTATATCTCTATATAAGAAACCCTCTTTCTTTATTATTTTTATAATACTCTCATTCAATATTATTCTCAGTCTCTTATTTGTATTCATCCTTTTACATGGCGTTATCCATTGTTATGTTTTATAGCTCATTTTGTTTTTTACAATCTCAACCAAGTGTCTTATCTATCTAGTCTCGACATATTCGAGTAGAATTATATTTACGATATTATGTGATGGGGAAGTACAGATTTTTCTCCAGATGATCTACTATGTAGGATCTCATTATTGAGAAATCCAAGCTACGAATATTTTGATCCATTTATATTACTTACTATTTTTCTTAAAATTGTTTCAATTATGTTTTCTTTAATGATTTTCCACTTATTCAATTATCGTTTAAACGGTGATTCAAAATTTGTTCAAGATGATAGAGATCTATAAATATTTTAGTTTAGCTCTTTATATTATAATTTCAATATAATTTGAGATAACTGATTTTTATGTATAAAAAAGTTTCTCTTATTCTTATGTTGGGAGTTTATAATTACCACTTTAGTGCGTTTTTAAACATTATTTAATTTGTGTTTGTGATTAATTTTATTTCTATCCTTTGATTTAGTCTTGGTTTTGTACTTACATGATACGTCAAGAAACTGTATAACAAAATCTCTAAATAGCTCGAGCCTTAACAAAACGATAAAAACATGTTACGGTGTAACAAGTTTTCAATAGTTTGATTACGACTTAGTAGTTTGAGAATTGTTGTATTATTTTTGATAAATCATTGTAATATAAAATCAAGGCTACGTCAAAGGATAAACATAGATTGTGACATGAACACTTTTAAATCAATGTTAAAATGTTAGATGAATCAAAATATTGTTTTACTATTTAAGGATTTGAGGATTTTTAATATATGTATTCAATAGGGAGTCAGCTAATACTCATTGTATCATGTGTCGTCATAAACCATTTTGAAGTTTTATCAATCCGTACATGTCACACTATATCTCTGAAGACCTTGCCAATAAATTGAGAATCAACTTCATCAACAATCTACAATAATCTAAAGTGTTTCTATAACCCGTCCTTTTCATTTCAGACCCACTGACATGTATTCATTTCATTAATAATATCTATCGAACAAAAAATTATCATCAATTTTATTTTAGACAAATTCTTTTTATATGTTTTTATTTTAATTTCTAATGTTTGGTGTCATCTTTATTTGGGACTTATATTTCTTTGTTCTCTCTTAATGTTTCACACTTATGCAATCATTTATTGTTTATACAAAATTTGAAGATATATGATTTTGAGATGGTTGTTGATATTTTATTACAATTTAACTTCATTTTAAATTATATATTCAAAATGGAGTGTAGATAACTCTCAATGGTAAAGCATAAAACTCACCATGGATATTTAGATTTTATTATTTATTTATTATTTTAATTATTTAACTCATTTATAATAAATAATAATTAATTTATAATTTTTTAATTTCTTATTGTCTCTATTAATATTTTATTTTATTAGAAAGGAAAAGAATAATATCACATTCAATAAATTGTGTAACACAAAAGTTGAACTTCTTGAAAAAGTAATATTATAACTCGATAGTCGTGTCTCAAATGCCGGTCACATTAAAGTTTCTACTTTAATAGATTTTAATATCTTCTAATATAATTTTTTTTTATTTTACATCTTATTTATTTATACATTTTAAAATATTCAAGGAGAATCTAAGCCTAAATGTGTCTAATTTTGGTATAAACTGTTTTTAAAAGCGCACATTTATGTTATTGTAATGGGTTCTAGGTCTAAAATAACAAAAATTCAAATATGTGTAAGTGTAAGTGTAAAGTAATGCTCGAAAAGGCTACATATAAAAAAAATTTGAAAATAAAATAAAATCCAAACAGATCTTTGTCCATAATATTTTTTTCTTTATGTTATAAATAATATTTTTTGATGATTTATAATTTTTTTTTACTTTTAAAATTTTTTAAGGCAGTAAAATATACAAAAATAAAAAAAATATTCAAACTAAAATATCATAGAATTTACAAAATTTGGTGATTAGTCCTTAGAAACCAAAATATTGAAAGATTAACTATTATTTATCAAAAGATATATTTACAAACTTGTAGAAGCTTGCCAAGAGAAGAAGAATATTAAATTGAACAATTAAATAACACTTTTTTGTGTGAGAACTTGCAAAATGTTAGAGATTTGTGTGAGAACATTACTATTAGGTCGTACAAATTATTTTTAAAGCAAAATAATATTTAAATAAAACAGAAAACGGAAAATAACAAAAAACAAAAACAGCCTATTAAAGTGCTTAACAAACTCTTCACGAGATGTTACATGTTTCTCAAGTAAAATGACGACTTAACGTAACCTTTGTTACACTCGTAATAAATGTTCTAAGTTTGAATATTTATAAAAAAAATATTAAATCAATTATAATAATTAGGGTTTATTCTTAAAGTCACCTACTAAATTAATGACCATTTCTATTCCACCTTCAACTTCTTATTTGTCGTCAAGAGTTTGAGACATTTATAAAGTTTGATTATATAAAAGACAATATATTTATTTCCTAAAAAGTCTTCTATAACTTAAAAAAGTTAGAATCAAAAAAATATAATTTTGATTATAAATTTGTTATGTATAACACTTATGACATAAGTGTGAAATGTTTTTGAATCATCATTATAATAAGGAATACAAAAAATAATTTGGCATAAACTCTTCATTCCCTCTTCTCTAATCCTTATCATTTAAGTCTTGAACTATATATAACAAGGAGGAATGGGATATGGGAAGTAGTATTGGCTCATTCTACAATAGGACGAATCCATGCATAATTCCATTTTTCATTACTTACTCCCCATAATTAATAATCCTTTATAATTTTCAATTTATTACCTCAAAAGATACTATTATTCTAGGAATATAATCTTAATTTTTAGAACCAAAAGAAAGTATTATAATAATTTAGTAATTATATCCCAAATGGATTCTAGTACTGAATCCAATAAAACATGTTTTACCATAAAGCTTGATTTTGCAGTTTAAAATTGGAAAAAAAATACATATCCCCGAAGTTCCATTTCTTACCTAGTAGAGTTATATATGATTCATCTCATTTTCAATATTTAGTCTAAAAATAAAAAAGTTAAATAGCAACCTCTAATAATTTTTTTCTAATACGGCCCAATAAGATACAATTTTATCACCCAAATTGTAGTTTGGGCTCCAAATTGAACAATATTTTGGACTATGCTCAAAATTTCGGACATAGATAAATATTCGACCCATATTCTAATATATTATGTAATTTTAAGCCCATTATATCAATTTGGGCTAAAAATCTTCTAACTATACCTTAAAACACTTTTATTAATTAGAGTTTCATGTTGCTGCGCCGCTGTTCAGTAATCTATATCTCTATATAAGAAAACCTCTTTCTTTATTGTTTTTGTAATACTCTCATTGAACATTATTCTCAGTCTCTTATATGTATTCATCCTTTTACATGGCGTTATCCATTGTTATGTTTTATAGCTCATTTTGTTTTTTACAATCTCAACCAAGTGTCTTATCTATCTAGTCTCGACATATTCGAGTAGAATTATATTTACGATATTATGTGATGGGGAAGTACTGATTTTTCTCCAGATGTTATATATTGTTTAACTATTTAAGGATTTGAGGATTTTTAAGATATGTATTCAATAGGGAGTCAGCTAATACTCATTGTATCATGTGTCGTCATAAGCCATTTTGAAGTTTTATCAATCCGCACATGTCACACTATATCTCCGAAGACCTTGCCAATAAATTGAGAATCAACTTCATCAACAATCTACATCAATCTAAAGAGTTTCTATAACCCGTCCTTTTCATTTCAGACCCACTGACATGTATTCATTTCATTAATAATATCTATCGAACAAAAAATTATCATCAATTTTATTTTAGACAAATTCTTATTATATGTTTTTATTTTAATTTCTAATGTTTGGTGTCATCTTTATTTGGGACTTATATTTCTTTGTTCTCTCTTAATGTTTCACACTTATGCAATCATTTATTGTTTATACAAAATTTGAAGATATATGATTTTGAGATGGTTGTTGATATTTTATTACAATTTAACTTCATTTTAAATTATATATTCAAAATGGAGTGTAGATAACTCTCAATGGTAAAGCATAAAACTCACCATGGATATTTAGATTTTATTATTTATTTATTATTTTAATTATTTAACTCATTTATAATAAATAATAATTAATTTATAATTTTTTAATTTCTTATTGTCTCTATTAATATTTTATTTTATTGAAAAGGAAAAGAATAATATCACATTCAATAAATTGTGTAACACAAAAGTTGAACTTTTTGAAAAAGTAATATTATAACTCGATAGTCGTGTCTCAAATGCCGGTCACATTAAAGTATCTACTTAGATACTTTAATAGATTTTAATGTCTTCTAATTTAATTTTTTTTTATTTTACATCTTATTTATTTATTATTCAATTTTAAAATATTCAAGGAGAATCTAAGCCTAAATGTGTCTAATTTTGGTATCAAACTGTTTTTAAAAGCACACATTTATGTTATTGTAATGGGTTCTAGGTCTAAAATAAAAAAAAATTCAAATATGTGTAAGTGTAAAGTGATGCTCGAAAAGGCTACATATAAAAAAAAAATTAAAAAAAAAATAAAATCCAAACAGATCTTTGTCCGTAATATTTTTTTCTTTATGTTATAAATAATATTTTTTGATGATTTATAAATTTTTTTTACTTTTAAAATTTTTTAATGCAGTAAAATATACAAAAATAAAAAAAAATATTCAAACTAAAATATCATAGAATTTACAAAATTTGGTGATTAGACCTTGAAACCAAAATATTGAAAGTTTAACTATTATTTATCAAAAGATATATTTACAAACTTGTAGAAGCTTGCCAAGAGAAGAAGAATATTAAATTGAACAATTAAATAACACTTTTTTGTGTGAGAACTTGCAAAATGTTAGAGATTTGTGTGAGAACATTACTATTAGGTCGTAAAAATTATTTTTAAAGCAAAATAATATTTAAATAAAACAGAAAACGGAAAATAACAAAAAACAAAAACAGCCTATTAAAGTGCTTAACAAACTCTTCACGAGATGTTACATGTTTCTCAAGTAAAATGACGACTTAACATAACCTTTGTTACACTCGTAATAAATGTTCTAAGTTTGAATATTTATAAAAAAATATTAAATCAATTATAATTAGTGTTTATTCTTAAAGTCACCTGCTAAATTAATGACCATTTCTATTCCACCTTCAACTTCTTATTTGTGGTCAAGAATTTGAGACATTTATAAAGTTTGATTATATAAAAGACAATATATTTATTTCCTAAAAAGTCCTGTATAACTTAAAAAAGTTAGAATCAAAGAAATATAATTTTGATTATAAATTTGTTATGTATAAGACATATGACATAAGTGTGAAATGTTTTTGAATCATCATTATAATAAGGAATACAAAAAATAATTTGGCATAAACTCTTCATTTCCTCTTCTCTAATCCTTATAATTTAAGTCTTGAACTATATATAACAAGGAGGAATTGGATATGGGAAGTAGTATTGGCTCATTCTCCAATAGGACGAATCCATGCATAATTCCATTTTTCATTACTTACTCCCCATAATTAATAATCCTTTATAATTTTCAATTTACTACCTCAAAAGATACTATTATTCTAGGAATATAATCTTAATTTTTAGAACCAAAAGAAAGTATTATAATTATTTAGTAATTATATCCCAAATAGATTCTAGTACTGAATCCAATAAAACATGTTTTACCATAAAGCTTGATTTTGCAGTTTAAAATTAGAAGAAAAAAAATACATATCCCCGAAGTTCCATTTCTTACCTATTAGAGTTATATATGATTCATCTCATTTTCAATATTTAGTCTAAAAATAAAAAATTTAAATAGCAACCTCTAATAATTTTTTTTCTAATACGGCCCAATAAGATACAATTCCATCACCCAAATTGTAGTTTGGGCTCCAAATTGAACAATATTTTGGACGATGCTCAAATTTTCGGACATAGATAAATATTCGACCCATATTCTAATATATTATGTAATTTTAAGCCCATTATATCAATTTGGGCTAAAAATCTTCTTACTATACCTTAAAACACTTTTATTAATTAGGGTTTCATGTTGCTGCGCCGCTGTAATCTATATCTCTATATAAGAAAACCTCTCTCTTTATTGTTTTTGTAATACTCTCATTCAACATTATTCTCAGTCTCTTATATGTATTCATCCTTTTACATGGCGTTATCCATTGTTATGTTTTATAGCTCATTTTGTTTTTTACAATCTCAACCAAGTGTCTTATCTATCTAGTCTCGACATATTCGAGTAGAATTATATTTACGATATTATGTGATGGGGAAGTACTGATTTTTCTCCAGATGATCTACCATGTCGGATCTCATTATTGAGAAATCCAAGCTACGAATATTTTGATCCATTTATATTACTTACTATTTTTCTTAAAATTGTTTCAATTATGTTTTCTTTAAAGATTTTCCACTTATTCAATTATCGTTTAAACGGTGATTCAAAATTTGTTCAAGATGATAGAGATCTATAAATATTTTATTTTAGCTGTTTATATTATAATTTTAATATAATTTGAGATAACTGATTTTTATGTATAAAAAAGTTTCTCTTATTCTTATGTTGGGAGTTTATAATTACTCTAGTGCGTTTTTAAACATTATTTAATTTGTGTTTGGGATTAATTTTATTTCTATCCTTTGATTTAGTCTTGGTTTTGTACTTACATGATACGTCAAGAAACTGTATAACAAAATCTCTAAATAGCTCGATCCTTAACAAAACGATAAAAACATGTTACGGTTTAACAAGTTTTCAATAGTTTGATTACGACTGAGTTGTTTGAAAATTGTTGTATTATTTTTTATAAATCATTGTAATATAAAATCAAGGCTACGTCAAAGGATAAACATAGATTGTGACATGAACACTTTTAAATCAATGTTAAAATGTTAGATGAATCAAAATATTGTTTAACTATTTAAGGATTTGAGGATTTTTAATATATGTATTCAATAGGGAGTCAACTAATACTCATTGTATCATGTGTCGTCATAAGCCATTTTGAAGTTTTATCAATCCGCACATGTCACACTATATCTCGGAAGACCTTGCCAATAAATTGAGAATGAACTTCATCAACAATCTACAACAATCTAAAAGGTTTCTATAACCCGTCCTTTTCATTTCAGACCCACTGACATGTATTCATTTCATTAATAATATCTATTGAACAAAAAATTATCATCAATTTTATTTTAGACAAATTCTTTTTATATGTTTTTATTTTAATTTCTAATGTTTGGTGTCATCTTTATTTGGGACTTATATTTCTTTTTTCTCTCTTAATGTTTCACACTTATGCAATCATTTATTGTTTATACAAAATTTGAAGATATATGGTTTTGAGATGGTTGTTGATATTTTATTAAAATTTAACTTCATTTTAAATTATATATTCAAAATGGAGTGTTGATAACTCTCAATGGTAAAGCATAAAACTCACCATGGATATTTAGATTTTATTATTTATTTATTATTTTAATTATTTAACTCATTTATAATAAATAATAATTAAATTATAATTTTTTAATTTCTTATTGTCTCTATTAATATTTTATTTTATTGGAAAGGAAAAGAATAATATCACATTCAATAAATTGTGTAACACAAAAATTGAAGTACTTGAAAAAGTAATATTATAACTCGATAGTCGTGTCTCAAATGCCGGTCACATTAAAGTCTCTACTTTAATAGATTTTAATGTCTTCTAATTTAAATTTTTTTATTTTACAGCTTATTTATTTATATATTCAATTTTAAAATATTCAAGGAGAATCTAAGCCTAAATGTGTCTAATTTTGGTATCAAACTGTTTTTAAAAGCACACATTTATGTTATTGTAATGGGTTGTAGGTCTAAAATAAAAAAAATCAAATATGTGTAAGTGTAAAGTAATGCTCGAAAAGGCTACATATAAAAAAAATTTGAAAATAAAATAAAATCTAAACAGATCTTTGTCCATAATATTTTTTTCTTTATTTTATAAATAATATTTTTTGATGATTTATAATTTTTTTAATTTTAAAATTTTTTAAGGCAGTAAAATATACAAAAATAAAAAAAAATATTCAAACTAAAATATCATAGAATTTACAAAATTTGGTGATTAGACCTTGAAACCAAAATATTGAAAGTTTAACTATTATTTATCAAAAGATATATTTACAAACTTGTAGAAGCTTGCCAAGAGAAGAAGAATATTAAATTGAACTATTAAATAACACTTTTTTGTGTGAGAACTTGCAAAATGTTAGAGATTTGTGTGAGAACATTACTATTAGGTCATACAAATTATATTTAAAGCAAAATAATATTTAAATAAAATAGAAAACGGAAAATAACAAAAAAACAAAAACAGCCTATTAAAGTGCTTAACAAACTCTTCACGAGATGTTACATGTTTCTCAAGTAAAATGACGACTTAACGTAACCTTTGTTACACTCGTAATAAATGTTCTAAGTTTGAATATTTATAAAAAAAATATTAAATCAATTATAATAATTAGGGTTTATTCTTAAAGTAACCTGCTAAATTAATGACCATTTCTATTCCACCTTCAACTTCTTATTTGTCAAGAGTTTGAGACATTTATAAAGTTTGATTATATAAAAGACAATATATTTATTTCCTAAAAAGTCCTCTATAACTTAAAAAAGTTAGAATCAAAGAAATATAATTTTGCTTATAAATTTGTTATGTATAAGACATATGACATAAGTGTGAAATGTTTTTGAATCATCATTATAATAAGGAATACAAAAAATAATTTGGCATAAACTCTTCATTCCCTCTTCTCTAATCCTTATCATTTAAGTCTTGAACTATATATAACAAGGAAGAATGGGATATGGGAAGTAGTATTGGCTCATTTTGCAATAGGACGAATCCATGCATAATTCCATTTTTCATTACTTACTCCCCATAATTAATAATCCTTTATAATTTTCAATTTACTACCTCAAAAGATACTATTATTCTAGGAATATAATCTTAATTTTTATAACCAAAAGAAAGTATTATAATAATTTAGTAATTATATCCCAAATGGATTCTAGTACTGAATCCAATAAAACATGTTTTACCATAAAGCTTGATTTTGCAGTTTAAAATTGAAAAAAAAAAATACATATCCCCGAAGTTCCATTTCTTACCTAGTAGAGTTATATATGATTCATCTCATTTTCAATATTTAGTTTAAAAATAAAAAATTTAAATAGCAACCTCTAATAATTTTTTTCTAATACGGCCCAATAAGATACAATTCTATCACCCAAATTGTAGTTTGGGCTCCAAATTGAACAATATTTTGGACGATGCTCAAATTTTCGGACATAGATAAATATTCGACCCATATTCTAATATATTATGTAATTTTAAGCCCATTATATCAATTTGGGCTAAAAATCTTCTAACTATACCTTAAAACACTTTTATTAATTAGGGTTTCATGATGCCGCTGTTCAGTAATCTATATCTCTATATAAGAAAACCTCTTTCTTTATTGTTTTTGTAATACTCTCATTCAACATTCTCAGTCTCTTATATGTATTCATCCTTTTACATGGCGTTATCCATTGTTATGTTTTAACAAGGAGGAATGGGATATTTTACAATTCTATCACCCAAATTGTAGTTTGGGCTCCAAATTAAATAATATTTTCGACGATGCTCAAATTTTCTGACATAGATAAATATTTGACCCATATTCTAATATATTATATATTTTTAAGCCCATTATATATATTTGGGCTAAAAATATTCTAACTATACCTAAAAACACTTTTATTAATTAGGTTTTTATGTTGCTGCGCCGCTGTTCAGTAATCTATATCTCTATATAAGAAACCCTCTTTCTTTATTATTTTTATAATACTCTCATTCAACATTATTCTCAGTCTCTTATTTGTATTCATCCTTTTACATGGCGTTATCCATTGTTATGTTTTATAGCTCATTTTGTTTTTTACAATCTCAACCAAGTGTCTTATCTATCTAGTCTCGACATATTCGAGTAGAATTATATTTACGATATTATGTGATGGGGAAGTACTGATTTTTCTCCAGATGATCTACTATGTCGGATCTCATTATTGAGAAATCCAAGCTACGAATATTTTGATCCATTTATATTACTTACTATTTTTCTTAAAATTGTTTCAATTATGTTTTCTTTAATGATTTTCCACTTATTCAATTATCGTTTAAACGGTGATTCAAAATTTGTTCAAGATGATAGAGATCTATAAATATTTTAGTTTAGCTCTTTATATTATAATTTCAATATAATTTGAGATAACTGATTTTTATGTATAAAAAAGTTTCTCTTATTCTTATGTTGGGAGTTTATAATTACCACTGTAGTGCGTTTTTAAACATTATTTAATTTGTGTTTGTGATTAATTTTATTTCTATCCTTTGATTTAGTCTTGGTTTTGTACTTACATGATACGTCAAGAAACTGTATAACAAAATCTCTAAATAACTCGAGCCTTAACAAAACGATAAAAACATATTACGGTGTAACAAGTTTTCAATAGTTTGATTACGACTTAGTAGTTTGAGAATTGTTGTATTATTTTTGATAAATCATTGTAATATAAAATCAAGGCTACGTCAAAGGATAAACATAGATTGTGACATGAACACTTTTAAATCAATGTTAAAATGTTAGATGAATCAAAATATTGTTTTACTATTTAAGGATTTGAGGATTTTTAATATATGTATTCAATAGGGAGTCAGCTAATACTCATTGTAATATGTGTCGTCATAAACCATTTTGAAGTTTTATCAATCCGCACATGTCACACTATATCCTCGAAGACCTTGCCAATAAATTGAGAATAAACTTCATCAACAATCTACAACAATCTAAAGAGTTTCTATAACCCGTCCTTTTCATTTCAGACACACTGACATGTATTCATTTCATTAATAATATCTATCGAACAAAAAATTATCATCAATTTTATTTTAGACAAATTCTTTTTATATGTTTTTATTTTAATTTCTAATGTTTGGTGTCATCTTTATTTGGGACTTATATTTCTTTGTTCTCTCATAATGTTTCAAACTTATGCAATCATTTATTGTTTATACAAAATTTGAAGATATATGGTTTTGAGATGGTTGTTGATATTTTATTACAATTTAACTTCATTTTAAATTATATATTCAAAATGGAGTGTAGATAACTCTCAATGGTAAAGCATAAAACTCACCATGGATATTTAGATTTTATTATTTATTTATTATTTTAATTATTTAACTCATTTATAATAAATAATAATTAATTTATAATTTTTTAATTTCTTATTGTCTCTATTAATATTTTATTTTATTGGAAAGGAAAAGAATAATATCACATTCAATAAATTGTGTAACACAAAAATTGAACTTCTTGAAAAAGTAATATTATAACTCGATAGTCGTGTCTCAAATGCCAGTCACATTAAAGTCTCTACTTTAATAGATTTTAATGTCTTCTAATTTAAATTTTTTTATTTTACATCTTATTTATTTATATATTCAATTTTAAAATATTCAAGGAGAATCTAAGCCTAAATGTGTCTAATTTTGGTATCAAACTGTTTTTAAAAGCACACATTTATGTTATTGTAATGGGTTCTAGGTCTAAAATAAAAAAAATCAAATATGTGTAAGTGTAAAGTAATGCTCGAAAAGGCTACATATAAAAAAAATTGAAAATAAAATAAAATCTAAACAGATCTTTGTCCATAATATATTTTTCTTTATTTTATAAATAATATTTTTTCATGATTTATAATTTTTTTTACTTTTAAAATTTTTTAAGGCAGTAAAATATACAAAAATATAAAAAGTATTCAAACTAAAATATCATAGAATTTACAAAATTTGGTGATTAGACCTTGAAACCAAAATATTGAAAGTTTAACTATTATTTATCAAAAGATATATTTACAAACTTGTAGAAGCTTGCCAAGAGAAGAAGAATATTAAATTGAACAATTAAATAACACTTTTTTGTGTGAGAACTTGCAAAATGTTAGAGATTTGTGTGAGAACATTACTATTAGGTCGTACAAATTATTTTTAAAGCAAAATAATATTTAAATAAAACAGAAAACGGAAAATAACAAAAAACAAAAACAGCCTATTAAAGTGCTTAACAAACTCTTCACGAGATGTTACATGTTTCTCATGTAAAATGACGACTTAACGTAACCTTTGTTACACTCGTAATAAATGTTCTAAGTTTGAATATTTATAAAAAAAATATTAAATCAATTATAATAATTAGGGTTTATTCTTAAAGTAACCTGCTAAATTAATGACCATTTCTATTCCACTTTCAACTTCTTATTTGTCGTCAAGAGTTTGAGACATTTATAAAGTTTGATTATATAAAAGACAATATATTTATTTCCTAAAAAGTCCTCTATAACTTAAAAAAGTTAGAATCAAAGAAATATAATTTTGATTATAAATTTGTTATGTATAAGACTTATTACATAAGTGTGAAATGTTTTTGAATCATCATTATAATAAGGAATACAAAAAATAATTTGGCATAAACTCTTCATTCCCTCTTCTCTAATCCTTATCATTTAAGTCTTGAACTATATATAACAAGGAGGAATGGGATATGGGAAGTAGTATTGGCTCATTCTACAATAGGACGAATCCATGCATAATTCCATTTTTCATTACTTACTCCCCATAATTAATAATCCTTTAAATTTTCAATTTACTACCTCAAAAGATACTATTATTCTAAGAATATAATCTTAATTTTTAGAACCAAAAGAAAGTATTATAATAATTTAGTAATTATATCCCAAATGGATTCTAGTACTGAATCCAATAAAACATGTTTTACCATAAAGCTTGATTTTGCAGTTTAAAATTGGAAAAAAAAATACATATCCCCGAAGTTCTATTTCTTACCTAGTAGAGTTATATATGATTCATCTCGTTTTCAATATTTAGTCTAAAAATAAAAAATTGAAATAGCAACCTCTAATAATTTTTTTCTAATACGGCCCAATAAGATACAATTCTATCACCCAAATTGTAGTTTGGGCTCCAAATTGAACAATATTTTGGACGATGCTCAAATTTTCGGACATAGATAAATATTCGACCCATATTATAATATATTATGTAATTTTAAGCCCATTATATCAATTTGGGCTAAGAATCTTCTAACTATACCTTAAAACACTTTTATTAATTAGGGTTTCATGTTGCTGCGCCAATGTTCAGTAATCTATATCTCTATATAAGAAAACCTCTTTCTTTATTGTTTTTGTAATACTCTCATTCAACATTATTCTCAGTCTCTTATATGTATTCATCCTTTTACATGGCGTTATCCATTGTTATGTTTTATAGCTCATTTTGTTTTTTACAATCTCAACCAAGTGTCTTATCTATCTAGTCTCGACATATTCGAGTAGAATTATATTTACGATATTATGTGATGGGGAAGTACTGATTTTTGCCCAGATGATCTACTATGTCGGATTACATTATTGAGAAATCCAAGCTACGAATATTTTGATCCATTTATATTACTTACTATTTTTCTTAAAATTGTTTCAATTATGTTTCTTTAACGATTTTCCACTTATTCAATTATCGTTTAAACGGTGATTCAAAATTTGTTCAAGATGATAGAGATCTATAAATATTTTATTTTAGCTCTTTATATTATAATTCTAATATAATTTGAGATAACTGATTTTTATGTATAAAAAAGTTTCTCTTATTCTTATGTTGGGAGTTTATAATTACCACTCTAGTGCGTTTTTAAACATTATTTAATTTGTGTTTGTGATTAATTTTATTTCTATCTTTTGATTTAGTCCTGGTTTTGTACTTACATGATATGTCAAGAAACTGTATAACAAAATCTCTAAATAGCTCGAGGCTTGAAAAAACGATAAAAACATGTTACGGTATAACATGTTTTCAATAGTTTGATTACGACTGAGTTGTTTGAGAATTGTTGTATTATTTTTGATAAATCATTGTAATATAAAATCAAGGCTATGTCAAAGGATAAACATAGATTGTGACATGAACACTTTTAAATCAATGTTTAAATGTTAGATGAATCAAAATATTGTTTAACTATTTAAGGATTTGAGGATTTTTAATATATGTATTCAATAGGGAGTCATCTAATACTCATTGTATCATGTGTCGTCATAAGCCATTTTGAAGTTTTATCAATCCTCACATGTCACACTATATCTCCGAAGACCTTGCCAATAAATTGAGAATCAACTTCATCAACAATCTACAACAATTTAAAGAGTTTTTACAATCCGTCCTTTTCATTTCAGACCCACTGACATGTATTCATTTCATTAATAATATCTATCGAACAAAAACTTATCATCAATTTTATTTTAGACAAATTCTTTTTATATGTTTTTATTACTAATTTCTAATGTTTGGTGTCATCTTTATTTGGACTTATATTTCTTTGTTCTCTTTTAATGTTTCACACTTATGCAATCATTTATTGTTTATACAAAATTTGAAGATATATGGTTTTGAGATGGTTGTTGATATTTTATTACAATTTAACTTCATTTTAAATTATATATTCAAAATGGAGTGTAGATAACTCTCAATGGTAAAGCATAAAACTCACCATGGATATTTAGATTTTATTATTTATTTATTATTTATTTATTATTTTAATTATTTAACTTATTTATAATAAATAATAATTAATTTATAATTTTTTAATTTCTTATTGTCTCTATTAATATTTTATTTTATTACAAAAGGAAAAGAATAATATCACATTCGATAAATTGTGTGACACAAAAATTGAAATTCTTGAAAAAGTAATATTATAACTCGATAGTCGTGTCTCAAATGCCGGTCACATTAAAGTCTCTACTTTAATAGATTTTAATGTCTTCTAATTTAAAAAAAAATTATTTTACATCTTATTTATTTATATATTCAATTTTAAAATATTCAAGGAGAATCTAAGCCTAAATGTGTCTAATTTGGGTATATACTGTTTTTAAAAGCACACATTTATGTTATTGTCATGGGTTCTAGGTCTAAATTAAAAAAAAAATACAAATATGTGTAAGTGTTAAGTAATGCTCGAAAAGGCTACATATAAAAAAAATTTGAAAATAAAATAAAATCCATACAGATCTTTGTCCATAATATTTTTTTCTTTATGTTATAATTAATATTTTTTGATGCTTTATAAATTTTTTTATACTTTTAAAATTTTTTAAGGCAGTAAAATATACAAAAATAAAAAAAAATATTCAAACTAAAATATCATAGAATTTACAAAATTTGTGATTAGACCTTGAAACCAAAATATTGAAAGTTTAACTATTATTTATCAAAAGATATTTACAAACTTGTAGAAGCTTGCCAAGAGAAGAAGAATATTAAATTGAACAATTAAAGAACACTTTTTTCTGGTGAGAACTTGAAAAATGTTAGATATTTGTGTGAGAACATTACTATTAGGTCGTACAAATTATTTTTAAAGCAAAATAATATTTAAATAAAACAGAAAACGGAAAATAACAAAAAAACAAAAACAGCCTATTAAGGTGCTTAACAAACTCTTCACGAGATGTAACATGTTTCTCAAGTAAAATAACGACTTAACGTAACCTTTGTTACATTGGTAATAAATGTTCTATGTTTGAGTATTTATAAAAAAATATTAAATCAATTATAATTAGGGTTTATTCTTAAAGTCACCTGCTAAATTAATGACCATTTCTATTCCATCTTCAAATTCTTATTTGTCGTCAAGAGTTTGAGACATTTATAAAGTTTGATTATATAAAAGACAATATATTAATTTCCTAAAAAGTCTTCCATAACTTAAAAAAGTTAGAATCAAAGAAATATAATTTTGATTATAAATTTGTTATGTATAAGACTTATGACATAAGTATGACATGTTTTTGAATCATCATTATAATATGGAATACAAAAAATAATTTGGCATAAACTCTTCATTACCTCTTCTCTAATCCTTATCATTTAAGTCTTGAACTATATATAACAAGGAGGAATGGGATATGGGATGTAGTATTGGCCCATTCTGCGATAGGACGAATCCATGCATAATTCCATTTTTCATTACTTACTCCCTATAATTAATAATTCTTTATAATTTTTAATTTACTACCTCAAAAGATACTATTATTCTAGGAATATAATCTTAATTTTTATAACCAAAAGAAAGTATTACAATAATTTAGAAGTTATATCCCAAATGGATTCTAGTACTGAATCCAATAAAACATGTTTTACCGTAAAGCTTGATTTTGCAGTTTAAAATTGGAAAAAAAATCATATCCCCGAAGTTCCATTTCTTACCTAGTAGAGTTATATATGATTCATCTCATTTTCAATATTTAGTCTAAAAATAAAAAAGTTAAATAGCAACCTCTAATAATTTTTTTCTAATACGGCCCAATAAGATACAATTTTATCACCCAAATTGTAGTTTGGGCTCCAAATTGAACAATATTTTGGACTATGCTCAAAATTTCGGACATAGATAAATATTCGACCCATATTCTAATATATTATATAATTTAAAGCCCATTATATCAATTTGGGCTAAAAATCTTCTAACTATACCTTAAAACACTTTTATTAATTAGAGTTTCTTGTTGCTGCGCCGCTGTTCAGTAATCTATATCTCTATATAAGAAAACCTCTTTCTTTATTGTTTTTGTAATACTCTCATTGAACATTATTCTCAGTCTCTTATATATATTCATCCTTTTACATGGCGTTATCCATTGTTATGTTTTATAGCTCATTTTGTTTTTTACAATCTCAACCAAGTGTCTTATCTATCTAGTCTCGACATATTCGAGTAGAATTATATTTACGATATTATGTGATGGGGAAGTACTGATTTTTCTCCAGATGTTATATATTGTTTAACTATTTAAGGATTTGAGGATTTTTAAGATATGTATTCAATAGGGAGTCAGCTAATACTCATTGTATCATGTGTCGTCATAAGCCATTTTGAAGTTTTATCAATCCGCACATGTCACACTATATCTCCGAAGACCTTGCCAATAAATTGAGAATCAACTTCATCAACAATCTACATCAATCTAAAGAGTTTCTATAACCCGTCCTTTTCATTTCAGACCCACTGACATGTATTCATTTCATTAATAATATCTATCGAACAAAAAATTATCATCAATTTTATTTTAGACAAATTCTTTTTATATGTTTTTATTTTAATTTCTAATGTTTGGTGTCATCTTTATTTGGGACTTATATTTCTTTGTTCTCTCTTAATGTTTCACACTTATGCAATCATTTATTGTTTATACAAAATTTGAAGATATATGGTTTTGAGATGGTTGTTGATATTTTATTACAATTTAACTTCATTTTAAATTATATATTCAAAATGGAGTGTAGATAACTCTCAATGGTAAAGCATAAAACTCACCATGGATATTTAGATTTTATTATTTATTTATTATTTTAATTATTTAACTCATTTATAATAAATAATAATTAATTTATAATTTTTTAATTTCTTATTGTCTCTATTAATATTTTATTTTATTGAAAAGGAAAAGAATAATATCACATTCAATAAATTGTGTAACACAAAAGTTGAACTTTTTGAAAAAGTAATATTATAACTCGATAGTCGTGTCTCAAATGCCGGTCACATTAAAGTATCTACTTAGATACTTTAATAGATTTTAATGTCTTCTAATTTAATTTTTTTTTATTTTACATCTTATTTATTTATTATTCAATTTTAAAATATTCAAGGAGAATCTAAGCCTAAATGTGTCTAATTTTGGTATCAAACTGTTTTTAAAAGCACACATTTATGTTATTGTAATGGGTTCTAGGTCTAAAATAAAAAAAAATTCAAATATGTGTAAGTGTAAAGTGATGCTCGAAAAGGCTACATATAAAAAAAAAAAAATTAAAAAAAAAATAAAATCCAAACAGATCTTTGTCCGTAATATTTTTTTCTCTATGTTATAAATAATATTTTTTGATGATTTATAAATTTTTTTTACTTTTAAAATTTTTTAATGCAGTAAAATATACAAAAAAAAAAAATATTCAAACTAAAATATCATAGAATTTACAAAATTTGGTGATTAGACCTTGAAACCAAAATATTGAAAGTTTAACTATTATTTATCAAAAGATATATTTACAAACTTGTAGAAGCTTGCCAAGAGAAGAAGAATATTAAATTGAACAATTAAATAACACTTTTTTGTGTGAGAACTTGCAAAATGTTAGAGATTTGTGTGAGAACATTACTATTAGGTCGTACAAATTATTTTTAAAGCAAAATAATATTTAAATAAAACAGAAAACGGAAAATAACAAAAAAAAAACAGCCTATTAAAGTGCTTAACAAACTCTTCACGAGATGTTACATGTTTCTCAAGTAAAATGACACTTAACATAACCTTTGTTACACTCGTAATAAATGTTCTAAGTTTGAATATTTATAAAAAAATATTAAATCAATTATAATTAGTGTTTATTCTTAAAGTCACCTGCTAAATTAATGACCATTTCTATTCCACCTTCAACTTCTTATTTGTGGTCAAGAATTTGAGACATTTATAAAGTTTGATTATATAAAAGACAATATATTTATTTCCTAAAAAGTCCTCTATAACTTAAAAAAGTTAGAATCAAAGAAATATAATTTTGATTATAAATTTGTTATGTATAAGACATATGACATAAGTGTGAAATGTTTTTGAATCATCATTATAATAAGGAATACAAAAAATAATTTGGCATAAACTCTTCATTTCCTCTTCTCTAATCCTTATAATTTAAGTCTTGAACTATATATAACAAGGAGGAATTGGATATGGGAAGTAGTATTGGCTCATTCTCCAATAGGACGAATCCATGCATAATTCCATTTTTCATTACTTACTCCCCATAATTAATAATCCTTTTATAATTTTCAATTTACTACCTCAAAAGATACTATTATTCTAGGAATATAATCTTAATTTTTAGAACCAAAAGAAAGTATTATAATTATTTAGTAATTATATCCCAAATAGATTCTAGTACTGAATCCAATAAAACATGTTTTACCATAAAGCTTGATTTTGCAGTTTAAAATTAGAAGAAAAAAAATACATATCCCCGAAGTTCCATTTCTTACCTATTAGAGTTATATATGATTCATCTCATTTTCAATATTTAGTCTAAAAATAAAAAATTTAAATAGCAACCTCTAATAATTTTTTTTCTAATACGGCCCAATAAGATACAATTCCATCACCCAAATTGTAGTTTGGGCTCCAAATTGAACAATATTTTGGACGATGCTCAAATTTTCGGACATAGATAAATATTCGACCCATATTCTAATATATTATGTAATTTTAAGCCCATTATATCAATTTTGGCTAAAAATCTTCTTACTATACCTTAAAACACTTTTATTAATTAGGGTTTCATGTTGCTGCGCCGCTGTAATCTATATCTCTATATAAGAAAACCTCTCTCTTTATTGTTTTTGTAATACTCTCATTCAACATTATTCTCAGTCTCTTATATGTATTCATCCTTTTACATGGCGTTATCCATTGTTATGTTTTATATCTCATTTTGTTTTTTACAATCTCAACCAAGTGTCTTATCTATCTAGTCTCGACATATTCGAGTAGAATTATATTTACGATATTATGTGATGGGGAAGTACTGATTTTTCTCCAGATGATCTACCATGTCGGATCTCATTATTGAGAAATCCAAGCTACGAATATTTTGATCCATTTATATTACTTACTATTTTTCTTAAAATTGTTTCAATTATGTTTTCATTAAAGATTTTCCACTTATTCAATTATCGTTTAAACGGTGATTCAAAATTTGTTCAAGATGATAGAGATCTATAAATATTTTATTTTAGCTGTTTATATTATAATTTTAATATAATTTGAGATAACTGATTTTTATGTATAAAAAAGTTTCTCTTATTCTTATGTTGGGAGTTTATAATTAGCACTCTAGTGCGTTTTTAAACATTATTTAATTTGTGTTTGGGATTAATTTTATTTCTATCCTTTGATTTAGTCTTGGTTTTGTACTTACATGATACGTCAAGAAACTGTATAACAAAATCTCTAAATAGCTCGATCCTTAACAAAACGATAAAAACATGTTACGGTTTAACAAGTTTTCAATAGTTTGATTACGACTGAGTTGTTTGAAAATTGTTGTATTATTTTTTATAAATCATTGTAATATAAAATCAAGGCTACGTCAAAGGATAAACATAGATTGTGACATGAACACTTTTAAATCAATGTTAAAATGTTAGATGAATCAAAATATTGTTTAACTATTTAAGGATTTGAGGATTTTTAATATATGTATTCAATAGGGAGTCAACTAATACTCATTGTATCATGTGTCGTCATAAGCCATTTTGAAGTTTTATCAATCCGCACATGTCACACTATATCTCGGAAGACCTTGCCAATAAATTGAGAATGAACTTCATCAACAATCTACAACAATCTAAAAGGTTTCTATAACCCGTCCTTTTCATTTCAGACCCACTGACATGTATTCATTTCATTAATAATATCTATCGAACAAAAAATTATCATCAATTTTATTTTAGACAAATTCTTTTTATATGTTTTTATTTTAATTTCTAATGTTTGGTGTCATCTTTATTTGGGACTTATATTTCTTTGTTCTCTCTTAATGTTTCACACTTATGCAATCATTTATTGTTTATATAAAATTTGAAGATATATGGTTTTGAGATGGTTGTTGATATTTTATTATAATTTAACTTAATTTTAAATTATATATTCAAAATGGAGTGTAGATAACTCTCAATGGTAAAGCATAAAACTCACCATGGATATTTAGATTTTATTATTTATTTATTATTTTAATTATTTAACTCATTTATAATAAATAATAATTAATTTATAATTTTTTAATTTCTTATTGTCTCTATTAATATTTTATTTTATTGGAAAGGAAAAGAATAATATCACATTCAATAAATTGTGTAACACAAAAATTGAACTACTTGAAAAAGTAATATTATAACTTGATAGTCGTGTCTCAAATGCCGGTCACATTAAAGTCTCTACTTTAATAGATTTTAATGTCTTCTAATTTAAATTTTTTTATTTTACAGCTTATTTATTTATATATTCAATTTTAAAATATTCAAGGAGAATCTAAGCCTAAATGTGTCTAATTTTGGTATCAAACTGTTTTTAAAAGCACACATTTATGTTATTGTAATGGGTTGTAGGTCTAAAATAAAAAAAATCAAATATGTGTAAGTGTAAAGTAATGCTCGAAAAGGCTACATATAAAAAAAATTTGAAAATAAAATAAAATCTAAACAGATCTTTGTCCATAATATTTTTTTCTTTATTTTATAAATAATATTTTTTGATGATTTATAATTTTTTTAATTTTAAAATTTTTTAAGGCAGTAAAATATACAAAAATAAAAAAAAATATTCAAACTAAAATATCATAGAATTTACAAAATTTGGTGATTAGACCTTGAAACCAAAATATTGAAAGTTTAACTATTATTTATCAAAAGATATATTTACAAACTTGTAGAAGCTTGCCAAGAGAAGAAGAATATTAAATTGAACAATTAAATAACACTTTTTTGTGTGAGAACTTGCAAAATGTTAGAGATTTGTGTGAAAACATTACTATTAGGTCATACAAATTATATTTAAAGCAAAATAATATTTAAATAAAACAGAAAACGGAAAATAACAAAAAAACAAAAACAGCCTATTAAAGTGCTTAACAAACTCTTCACGAGATGTTACATGTTTCTCAAGTAAAATGACGACTTAACGTAACCTTTGTTACACTCGTAATAAATGTTCTAAGTTTGAATATTTATAAAAAAATATTAAATCAATTATAATAATTAGGGTTTATTCTTAAAGTAACCTGCTAAATTAATGACCATTTCTATTCCACCTTCAACTTCTTATTTGTCAAGAGTTTGAGACATTTATAAAGTTTGATTATATAAAAGACAATATATTTATTTCCTAAAAAGTCCTCTATAACTTAAAAAAGTTAGACTCAAAGAAATATAATTTTGATTATAAATTTGTTATGTATAAGACATATGACATAAGTGTGAAATGTTTTTGAATCATCATTATAATAAGGAATACAAAAAATAATTTGGCATAAACTCTTCATTCCCTCTTCTCTAATCCTTATCATTTAAGTCTTGAACTATATATAACAAGGAAGAATGGGATATGGGAAGTAGTATTGGCTCATTTTGCAATAGGACGAATCCATGCATAATTCCATTTTTCATTACTTACTCCCCATAATTAATAATCCTTTATAATTTTCAATTTACTACCTCAAAAGATACTATTATTCTAGGAATATAATCTTAATTTTTAGAACCAAAAGAAAGTATTATAATAATTTAGTAATTATATCCCAAATGGATTCTAGTACTGAATCCAATAAAACATGTTTTACCATAAAGCTTGATTTTGCAGTTTAAAATTGAAAAAAAAAATACATATCCCCGAAGTTCCATTTCTTACCTAGTAGAGTTATATATGATTCATCTCATTTTCAATATTTAGTTTAAAAATAAAAAATTTAAATAGCAACCTCTAATAATTTTTTTCTAATACGGCCCAATAAGATACAATTCTATCACCCAAATTGTAGTTTGGGCTCCAAATTGAACAATATTTTGGACGATGCTCAAATTTTCGGACATAGATAAATATTCGACCCATATTCTAATATATTATGTAATTTTAAGCCCATTATATCAATTTGGGCTAAAAATCTTCTAACTATACCTTAAAACACTTTTATTAATTAGGGTTTCATGATGCTGCTGTTCAGTAATCTATATCTCTATATAAGAAAACCTCTTTCTTTATTGTTTTTGTAATACTCTCATTCAACATTCTCAGTCTCTTATATGTATTCATCCTTTTACATGGCGTTATCCATTGTTATGTTTTAACAAGGAGGAATGGGATATTTTACAATTCTATCACCCAAATTGTAGTTTGGGCTCCAAATTAAATAATATTTTCGACGATGCTCAAATTTTCTGACATAGATAAATATTTGACCCATATTCTAATATATTATATATTTTTAAGCCCATTATATATATTTGGGCTAAAAATATTCTAACTATACCTAAAAACACTTTTATTAATTAGGTTTTTATGTTGCTGCGCCGCTGTTCAGTAATCTATATCTCTATATAAGAAACCCTCTTTCTTTATTATTTTTATAATACTCTCATTCAACATTATTCTCAGTCTCTTATTTGTATTCATCCTTTTACATGGCGTTATCCATTGTTATGTTTTATAGCTCATTTTGTTTTTTACAATCTCAACCAAGTGTCTTATCTATCTAGTCTCGACATATTCGAGTAGAATTATATTTACGATATTATGTGATGGGGAAGTACAGATTTTTCTCTAGATGATCTACTATGTTGGATCTCATTATTGAGAAATCCAAGCTACGAATATTTTGATCCATTTATATTACTTACTATTTTTCTTAAAATTGTTTCAATTATGTTTTCTTTAATGATTTTCCACTTATTCAATTATCGTTTAAACGGTGATTCAAAATTTGTTCAAGATGATAGAGATCTATAAATATTTTAGTTTAGCTCTTTATATTATAATTTCAATATAATTTGAGATAACTGATTTTTATGTATAAAAAAGTTTCTCTTATTCTTATGTTGGGAGTTTATAATTACCACTTTAGTGCGTTTTTAAACATTATTTAATTTGTGTTTGTGATTAATTTTATTTCTATCCTTTGATTTAGTCTTGGTTTTGTACTTACATGATACGTCAAGAAACTGTATAACAAAATCTCTAAATAACTCGAGCCTTAACAAAACGATAAAAACATATTACGGTGTAACAAGTTTTCAATAGTTTGATTACGACTTAGTAGTTTAAGAATTGTTGTATTATTTTTGATAAATCATTGTAATATAAAATCAAGGCTACGTCAAAGGATAAACATAGATTGTGACATGAACACTTTTAAATCAATGTTAAAATGTTAGATGAATCAAAATATTGTTTTACTATTTAAGGATTTGAGGATTTTTAATATATATATTCAATAGGGAGTCAGCTAATACTCATTGTAATATGTGTCGTCATAAACCATTTTGAAGTTTTATCAATCCGCACATGTCACACTATATCTCCGAAGACCTTGCCAATAAATTGAGAATAAACTTCATCAACAATCTACAACAATCTAAAGAGTTTCTATAACCCGTCCTTTTCATTTCAGACACACTGACATGTATTCATTTCATTAATAATATCTATCCATTTCAGACACACTGACATGTATTCATTTCATTAATAATATCTATCGAACAAAAAATTATCATCAATTTTATTTTAGACAAATTCTTTTTATATGTTTTTATTTTAATTTCTAATGTTTGGTGTCATCTTTATTTGGGACTTATATTTCTTTGTTCTCTCATAATGTTTCACACTTATGCAATCATTTATTGTTTATACAAAATTTGAAGATATATGGTTTTGAGATGGTTGTTGATATTTTATTACAATTTAACTTCATTTTAAATTATATATTCAAAATGGAGTGTAGATAACTCTCAATGGTAAAGCATAAAACTCACCATGGATATTTAGATTTTATTATTTATTATTTTAATTATTTAACTCATTTATAATAAATAATAATTAATTTATAATTTTTTAATTTCTTATTGTCTCTATTAATATTTTATTTTATTGGAAAGGAAAAGAATAATATCACATTCAATAAATTGTGTAACACAAAAATTGAACTTCTTGAAAAAGTAATATTATAACTCGATAGTCGTGTCTCAAATGCCGGTCACATTAAAGTCTCTACTTTAATAGATTTTAATGTCTTCTAATTTAATTTTTTTTATTTTACATCTTATTTATTTATATATTCAATTTTAAAATATTCAAGGAGAATCTAAGCCTAAATGTGTCTAATTTTGGTATCAAACTGTTTTTAAAAGCACACATTTATGTTATTGTAATGGGTTCTAGGTCTAAAATAAAAAAAAATTCAAATATGTGTAAGTGTAAAGTAATGCTCGAAAAGGCTACATATAAAAAAAATTTGAAAATAAATAAAATCCAAACAGATCTTTGTCCATAATATTTTTTTCTTTATGTTATAAATAATATTTTTTGATGATTTATAAATTTTTTTTAGTTTTAAAATTTTTTAAGGCAGTAAAATATACAAAAAAAAAAAATATTCAAACTAAAATATCATAGAATTTACAAAATTTGATGATTAGACCTTGAAACCAAAATATTGAATGTTTAACTGTTATTTATCAAAAGATATTTACAAACTTGTAGAAGCTTGCCAAGAGAAGAAGAATATTAAATTGAAAAATTAAAGAACACTTTTTTGTGTGAGAACTTGCAAAATGTTAGAGATTTGTGTGAGAACATTACTATTAGGTCGTACAAATTATTTTTAAAGCAAAATAATATTTAAATAAAACAGAAAACGGAAAATAACAAAAACAAAAACAGTCTATTAAAGTGCTTAATAAACTCTTCACGAGATGTTACATGTTTCTCAAGTAAAATGACGACTTAACGTAACTTTTGTTACACTCGTAATAAATGTTCTAAGTTTGAATATTTATAAAAAAATATTAAATCAATTATAATTCGGGTTTTATTCTTAAAGTCACTTGCTAAATTAATGACCATTTATATTCCACCTTCAACTTTTTATTTGTCATCAAGAGTTTGAGACATTTATAAAGTTTAATTATATAAAAGACAATATATTTATTTCTTAAAAAGTCTTCCATAACTTAAAAAAGTTAGAATCAAAGAAATATAATTTTGATTATAAATTTGTTATGTATAAGACTTATGACATAAGTGTGAAATGTTTTTGAATCATCATTATAATATGGAATACAAAAAATAATTTGGCATAAACTCTTCTTTCACTCTTCTCTAATCCTTATCATTTAAGTCTTGAACTATATATAACAAGGAGGAATGGGATATGGGAAGTAGTATTGGCCCATTCTGCAATAGGACAAATTCATGCATAATTCCATTTTTCATTACTTACTCCCCATAATTAATAATCCTTTATAATTTTCAATTTACTACCTCAAAACATACTATTATTCTAAGAATGTAATCTTAATTTTTAGAACCAAAAGAAAGTATTATAATAATTTAGTAATTATATCCCAAATGGATTCTAGTACTGAATCCAATAAAACATGTTTTACCATAAAGCTTGATTTTGCAGTTTAAAATTGGAAAAAAAAAATACATATCCCCGAAGTTCCATTTCTTACCTAGTAGAGTTATATATGATTCATCTCATTTTCAATATTTAGTTTAAAAATAAAAAATTTAAATAGCAACCTCTAATAATTTTTTTCTAATACGGCCCAATAAGATACAATTCTATCACCCAAATTGTAGTTTGGGCTCCAAATTGAACAATATTTTGGACGATGCTCAAATTTTCGGACATAGATAAATATTCGACCCATATTCTAATATATTATGTAATTTTAAGCCCATTATATCAATTTGGGCTAAAAATCTTCTAACTATACCTTAAAACACTTTTATTAATTAGGGTGCCGCTGTTCAGTAATCTATATCTCTATATAAGAAAACCTCTTTCTTTATTGTTTTTGTAATACTCTCATTCAACATTCTCAGTCTCTTATATGTATTCATCCTTTTACATGGCGTTATCCATTGTTATGTTTTATAACTCATTTTTTTTTATAATCTCAACCAAGTGTCTTATCTATCTAGTCTCGACATATTCGAGTAGAATTATATTTACGATATTATGTGATGGGGAAGTACTGATTTTTCTCCAGATGATCTACTATGTCGGATCTCATTATTGAGAAATCCAAGCTACAAATATTTTGATCCATTTATATTACTTACTATTTTTCTTAAAATTGTTTCAATTATGTTTTCTTTAAAGATTTTCCACTTATTCAATTATCGTTTAAACGGTGATTCAAAATTTGTTCAAGATGATAGAGATCTATAAATATTTTATTTTAGCTCTTTATATTATAATTCTAATATAATTTGAGATAACTGATTTTTATGTATAAAAAAGTTTCTCTTATTCTTATGTTGGGAGTTTATAATTACCACTCTAGTGCGTTTTTAAACATTATTTAATTTATGTTTGTGATTAATTTTATTTCTATCCTTTGATTTAGTCTTGGTTTTGTACTTACATGATACGTCAAGAAACTGTATAACAAAATCTCTAAATAGCTCGAGCCTTAACAAAACGATAAAAACATGTTACGGTGTAACAAGTTTTCAATAGTTTGATTACGACTGAGTTGTTTGAGAATTGTTGTATTATTTTTGATAAATCATTGTCATATAAAATCAAGGCTACGTCAAAGGATAAACATAGATTGTGACATGAACACTTTTAAATCAATGTTAAAATGTTAGATGAATCAAAATATTGTTTAACTATTTAAGGATTTGAGGATTTTTAATATATGTATTCAATAGGGAGTCAGCTAATACTCATTGTATTATGTGTCGTCATAAGCCATTTTGAAGTTTTATCAATCCGCACATGTCACACTATATCTCCGAAGACCTTGCCAATAAATTGAGAATGAACTTCATCAACAATCTACAACAATCTAAAGTGTTTCTATAACCCGTCCTTTTCATTTCAGACCCACTGACTGACATGTATTCATTTCATTAATAATATCTATCGAACAAAAAATTATCATCAATTTTATTTTAGACAAATTCTTTTTATATGTTTTTATTTTAATTTCTAATGTTTCGTGTCATATTTATTTGGGACTTATATTTCTTTGTTCTCTCTTAATGTTTCACACTTATGCAATCATTTATTGTTTATACAAAATTTGAAGATATATGGTTTTGAGATGGTTGTTGATATTTTATTACAATTTAACTTCATTTTAAATTATATATTCAAAATGGAGTGTAGATAACTCTCAATGGTAAAGCATAAAACTCACCATGGATATTTAGATTTTATTATTTATTTATTATTTTAATTATTTAACTCATTTATAATAAATAATAATTAATTTATAATTTTTTAATTTCTTATTGTCTCTATTAATATTTTATTTTATTGGAAAGGAAAAGAATAATATCACATTCAATAAATTGTGTAACACAAAAATTGAACTTCTTGAAAAAGTAATATTATAACTCGATAGTCGTGTCTCAAATGCCGGTCACATTAAAGTCTCTACTTTAATAGATTTTAATGTCTTCTAATTTAAATTTTTTTATTTTACATCTTATTTATTTATATATTCAATTTTAAAATATTCAAGGAGAATCTAAGCCTAAATGTGTCTAATTTTGGTATCAAACTGTTTTTAAAAGCACACATTTATGTTATTGTAATGGGTTCTAGGTCTAAAATAAAAAAAAATATGCAAATGTGTAAGTGTAAAGTAATGCTCGAAAAGGCTACATATAAAAAAAATTGAAAATAAAATAAAATCTAAACAGATCTTTGTCCATAATATATTTTTCTTTATTTTATAAATAATATTTTTTGATGATTTATAATTTTTTTTACTTTTAAAATTTTTTAAGGCAGTAAAATATACAAAAATATAAAAAGTATTCAAACTAAAATATCATAGAATTTACAAAATTTGGTGATTAGACCTTGAAACCAAAATATTGAAAGTTTAACTATTATTTATCAAAAGATATATTTACAAACTTGTAGAAGCTTGCCAAGAGAAGAAGAATATTAAATTGAACAATTAAATAACACTTTTTTGTGTGAGAACTTGCAAAATGTTAGAGATTTGTGTGAGAACATTACTATTAGGTCGTACAAATTATTTTTAAAGCAAAATAATATTTAAATAAAATAGAAAACGGAAAATAACAAAAAACAAAAACAGCCTATTAAAGTGCTTAACAAACTCTTCACGAGATGTTACATGTTTCTCAAGTAAAATGACGACTTAACGTAACCTTTGTTACACTCGTAATAAATGTTCTAAGTTTGAATATTTATAAAAAAAATATTAAATCAATTATAATAATTAGGGTTTAGTCTTAAAGTAACCTGCTAAATTAATGACCATTTCTATTCCACTTTCAACTTCTTATTTGTCATCAAGAGTTTGAGACATTTATAAAGTTTGATTATATAAAAGACAATATATTTATTTCCTAAAAAGTCCTCTATAACTTAAAAAAGTTAGAATCAAAGAAATATAATTTTGATTATAAATTTGTTATGTATAAGACTTATTACATAAGTGTGAAATGTTTTTGAATCATCATTATAATAAGGAATACAAAAAATAATTTGGCATAAACTCTTCATTCCATCTTCTCTAATCCTTATCATTTAAGTCTTGAACTATATATAACAAGGAGGAATGGGATATGGGAAGTAGTATTGGCTCATTCTACAATAGGACGAATCCATGCATAATTCCATTTTTCATTACTTACTCCCCATAATTAATAATCCTTTAAATTTTCAATTTACTACCTCAAAAGATACTATTATTCTAAGAATATAATCTTAATTTTTAGAACCAAAAGAAAGTATTATAATAATTTAGTAATTATATCCCAAATGGATTCTAGTACTGAATCCAATAAAACATGTTTTACCATAAAGCTTGATTTTGCAGTTTAAAATTGGAAAAAAAAATACATATCCCCGAAGTTCTATTTCTTACCTAGTAGAGTTATATATGATTCATCTCGTTTTCAATATTTAGTCTAAAAATAAAAAATTTAAATAGCAACCTCTAATAATTTTTTTCTAATACGGCCCAATAAGATACAATTCTATCACCCAAATTGTAGTTTGGGCTCCAAATTGAACAATATTTTGGACGATGCTCAAATTTTCGGACATAGATAAATATTCGACCCATATTATAATATATTATGTAATTTTAAGCCCATTATATCAATTTGGGCTAAGAATCTTCTAACTATACCTTAAAACACTTTTATTAATTAGGGTTTCATGTTGCTGCGCCAATGTTCAGTAATCTATATCTCTATATAAGAAAACCTCTTTCTTTATTGTTTTTGTAATACTCTCATTCAACATTATTCTCAGTCTCTTATATGTATTCATCCTTTTACATGGCGTTATCCATTGTTATGTTTTATAGCTCATTTTGTTTTTTACAATCTCAACCAAGTGTCTTATCTATCTAGTCTCGACATATTCGAGTAGAATTATATTTACGATATTATGTGATGGGGAAGTACTGATTTTTGCCCAGATGATCTACTATGTTGGATTACATTATTGAGAAATCCAAGCTACGAATATTTTGATCCATTTATATTACTTACTATTTTTCTTAAAATTGTTTCAATTATGTTTCTTTAAAGATTTTCCACTTATTCAATTATCGTTTAAACGGTGATTCAAAATTTGTTCAAGATGATAGAGATCTATAAATATTTTATTTTAGCTCTTTATATTATAATTCTAATATAATTTGAGATAACTGATTTTTATGTATAAAAAAGTTTCTCTTATTCTTATGTTGGGAGTTTATAATTACCACTCTAGTGCGTTTTTAAACATTATTTAATTTGTGTTTGTGATTAATTTTATTTCTATCTTTTGATTTAGTCCTGGTTTTGTACTTACATGATATGTCAAGAAACTGTATAACAAAATCTCTAAATAGCTCGAGGCTTGAAAAAACGATAAAAACATGTTACGGTGTAACATGTTTTCAATAGTTTGATTACGACTGAGTTGTTTGAGAATTGTTGTATTATTTTTGATAAATCATTGTAATATAAAATCAAGGCTATGTCAAAGGATAAACATAGATTGTGACATGAACACTTTTAAATCAATGTTTAAATGTTAGATGAATCAAAATATTGTTTAACTATTTAAGGATTTGAGGATTTTTAATATATGTATTCAATAGGGAGTCATCTAATACTCATTGTATCATGTGTCGTCATAAGCCATTTTGAAGTTTTATCAATCCTCACATGTCACACTATATCTCCGAAGACCTTGCCAATAAATTGAGAATCAACTTCATCAACAATCTACAACAATTTAAAGAGTTTTTACAATCCGTCCTTTTCATTTCAGACCCACTGACATGTATTCATTTCATTAATAATATCTATCGAACAAAAACTTATCATCAATTTTATTTTAGACAAATTCTTTTTATATGTTTTTATTACTAATTTCTAATGTTTGGTGTCATCTTTATTTGGACTTATATTTCTTTGTTCTCTTTTAATGTTTCACACTTATGCAATCATTTATTGTTTATACAAAATTTGAAGATATATGGTTTTGAGATGGTTGTTGATATTTTATTACAATTTAACTTCATTTTAAATTATATATTCAAAATGGAGTGTAGATAACTCTCAATGGTAAAGCATAAAACTCACCATGGATATTTAGATTTTATTATTTATTTATTATTTATTTATTATTTTAATTATTTAACTTATTTATAATAAATAATAATTAATTTATAATTTTTTAATTTCTTATTGTCTCTATTAATATTTTATTTTATTACAAAAGGAAAAGAATAATATCACATTCAATAAATTGTGTGACACAAAAATTGAAATTCTTGAAAAAGTAATATTATAACTCGATATTCGTGTCTCAAATGCCGGTCACATTAAAGTCTCTACTTTAATAGATTTTAATGTCTTCTAATTTAAAAAAAATTTATTTTACATCTTATTTATTTATATATTCAATTTTAAAATATTCAAGGAGAATCTAAGCCTAAATGTGTCTAATTTGGGTATATACTGTTTTTAAAAGTACACATTTATGTTATTGTCATGGGTTCTAGGTCTAAAATAAAAAAAAAATGCAAATATGTGTAAGTGTTAAGTAATGCTCGAAAAGCTACATATAAAAAAAATTTGAAAATAAAATAAAATCCATACAGATCATTGTCCATAATATTTTTTTCTTTATGTTATAATTAATATTTTTTGATGCTTTATAAATTTTTTTATACTTTTAAAATTTTTTAAGGCAGTAAAATATACAATAATAAAAAAAAATATTCAAACTAAAATATCATAGAATTTACAAAATTTGTGATTAGACCTTGAAACCAAAATATTGAAAGTTTAACTATTATTTATCAAAAGATATTTACAAACTTGTAGAAGCTTGCCAAGAGAAGAAGAATATTAAATTGAACAATTAAAGAACACTTTTTTCTGGTGAGAACTTGAAAAATGTTAGATATTTGTGTGAGAACATTACTATTAGGTCGTACAAATTATTTTTAAAGCAAAATAATATTTAAATAAAACAGAAGACGAAAAATAACAAAAAAACAAAAACAGCCTATTAAGGTGCTTAACAAACTCTTCACGAGATGTAACATGTTTCTCAAGTAAAATAACGACTTAACGTAACCTTTGTTACATTGGTAATAAATGTTCTATGTTTGAGTATTTATAAAAAAATATTAAATCAATTATAATTAGGGTTTATTCTTAAAGTCACCTGCTAAATTAATGACCATTTCTATTCCATCTTCAAATTCTTATTTGTCGTCAAGAGTTTGAGACATTTATAAAGTTTGATTATATAAAAGACAATATATTAATTTCCTAAAAAGTCTTCCATAACTTAAAAAAGTTAGAATCAAAGAAATATAATTTTGATTATAAATTTGTTATGTATAAGACTTATGACATAAGTATGACATGTTTTTGAATCATCATTATAATATGGAATACAAAAAATAATTTGGCATAAACTCTTCATTCCCTCTTCTCTAATCCTTATCATTTAAGTCTTGAACTATATATAACAAGGAGGAATGGGATATGGGATGTAGTATTGGCCCATTCTGCGATAGGACGAATCCATGCATAATTCCATTTTTCATTACTTACTCCCTATAATTAATAATTCTTTATAATTTTTAATTTACTACCTCAAAAGATACTATTATTCTAGGAATATAATCTTAATTTTTATAACCAAAAGAAAGTATTACAATAATTTAGAAATTATATCCCAAATAGATTCTAGTACTGAATCCAATAAAACATGTTTTACCGTAAAGCTTGATTTTGCAGTTTAAAATTGGAAAAAAAATCATATCCTCGAAGTTCATTTACTAGGTAAAGCTTGATTTTGCAGTTTAAAATTGGAAAAAAAATCATATCCCCGAAGTTCATTTCTTACCTAGTAGAGTTATAATTGATTCATCTCATTTTCAATAATATTGTCTAAAAATAAAACTTTTAAATAGCAACCTCTAATAATTTTTTTCTAATACGGCCCAATAAGATACAATTCTATCACCCAAATTGTAGTTTGGGCTCCAAATTGAATAATATTTTGGACGATGCTCAAATTTTCTGACATAGATAAATATTCGACCCATATTCTAATATGAGTAATGATAGGGAACGCGAATCTGGGGCCGCGAATATCCGCGAAAACAGAATATTCTGTTTAAACACGAAATATTCTCTCTCATTTTATTAATTAATTTATCTCTCTACCTCTTCTACGAATTAATTAATTTATCTTTCTTTCTCTCTCACTAATCAATTAATTTATCTAACTAATTAATTTATTTAAACCCTAAACTCCAAACTCTAAATCCTAAACTCTAAATCCTAAACCCTAATTAATATCTCTTTATTTATCTCACTAATTAATTTATTTAAACCCTAAACTCTAAACCCTAAATTCTAAACTTTAAATCATAAACCCTAATTAATATCTCTTTATTTATCTCACTAATTAATTTATTTAAACCTAAACTCTAAATCCTAAATCCTAAACCCTAATTAATATCTCTATTATTTATCTCACTAATTAATTTATTTAAACACTAAACTCTAAACCCTAAACCTTAAACTCTAAATCATAAACCCTTGTGCATGTAGTGCCTTAAGTCCTACCGGGGACCCTTGTGCTAATAATTGTTTAGGTTCTGATAGGAAATCATGTGATTCTGTAATTGACAATGTGAATTTAGGAACTGATAGTATATTGCAGTCTAGGAATGCTAGTGACTGCATGAATTGCTGTCTTTAAATGCGTTGGGAGTTACTGCTGCACAGGTCAATATTAATGTTCCTAATTTTAGACTCAACTCATTTCATTCATCCTCTGAATCCCTTATTGCACCCCCTCCTGTAATTGAGCATGTTGAGCCATCAGGTGCTGATTCTGTGTATTGTTCTTCTGGGACTAAACTGACTGACATTGTGGATTCTGGTGATATCCTGGTTTACCCTGCGGGCGTTGAACCTATCAGGTCTGTTGTGTGTGCTCCTATGGGTTCTGTCGCTGTTGTGTCTGTAATTGATGGTGTTGATTCATGTACTGGTGATGTTAAGAGGCCGGAATGTTCAGATGTTGGGTTAGTTAGTAAACCTGGGGTCTCCTCAGGGTCAAGATGCACTTGGAGTTTGAGTAATGTTAAGTCTGGTGCTGATTTGTTAGTTGGGTCAAGGTGCTGTTTGGGTTTGGATTCAGTTGATGCTATCGGGTCTGGTGGTGTGGCTGCTCCTTTGGATTCTATGGTGGCTAGTCCTGTTGATGTTGGGTTTGGGGCAATATTAAAAGGTGGGTCAGGGTGCAGTTTGAATATGGGTGATGGTTTAGCTGGTCAGACTGGAGTTGGTTCTGATGGTGGGCTGAAAATTGATTGTTCAGATGTTGAATTGGTTTTGGGTCCTGAGGTTGGTTGAGGTCCTTCTGATGCGCTTGAGTCTCATGGTGGTTGTTCAAGTGTTGGGTTGGTCATGGCTAATGTTTATTGTGATTTGAAATCTGATGATAACCTGCTTAGGTGCCCTGCTGATGCAAGATGTTTGATGTCTGAGTCTGGATGCAAGGATGTTAAGTTTTATGTTGCTGCCTCATGCTGTTCTGATGAAGCGGGTGCTATTGGGTCCTTTAGCTTTGATGCTTCTTGTCTAGTGTCTAAAACTGGATGTAATGGGGAGCTGATGAATGTTGTGAGTCTTGGCTCAAATTGTGCTGCTTGTGGTCCCAGCTTTAGGTCTGATGGAAGTTTGGACAGGGGTTTTGCTGTTGTCCCTTGTTGTGGTGATGTAGCTGATTTGACTGGTGGAAATGATGATCCTGTTTTTGTTGCTGAGAGGGCTGTGAGGCATTGTCTTGGGACTGAACCTGTTGTGGCTAGCCAGAAGATGCTTTCATATCATGTTCTTAGTCAGGATCGACCTTGTTCTTTGGTCAGTGTTATTCCTGCTGCAAATCCTGAGTTGAAGATGGTTGGTGATTATTTGCTCAAATCTGAAGATATCCTTAATTCTGATGCCATTTGTTTAACTAAAGACACTTCTGTGATGAGGGTTGGTCCTAACATATCTGATGCGGTTGAACCTGTGATTATTTGGGTCTGTTCTGACTCCGATTCTGGTTATGAGCTTGGGTCTTCTACAAGGCCTGCAGCAGATCATAATAACTTGCTGCGTGCAGAGGATTTAATACTAGCTGATAACATGGGTCTTTCTGCTTTTGTTAAGACAGATAGCTCTACCATTGAACCCGTTCCTGCATTTTCAATTGATAAATCTAAAGTGGTTTCTGCAGCTATTAGATCTTGTGAAAATATGATGGACCCATCTTTTATTGATGGTGCTGAAGTTGATCCAGTTACTCCTGGAGCAAGAACAAAAAAGTTAGCTAAAAAATTGAGAAGGAAGCCGAAACTGTTGGAGGTCTCTGCTCCTGCTAGTACTTTGAATGCTTTTTCTAAGCGTGTGCACTCTGTTCCGGATGTCTCTCGGTCTATTGGCACTAATGACTCGGTTCATAATGGGAATGAGTCTATTCTTGGTAGCCTGCATGTTTTTCCCTCTACTGTCCACTCTTCAGCGTTGCAGTCTAATATTGGACCCATTGGTTTTATTTCTGATCGATGTCCTGCTACTCTTGTTCGGTCTGATGATCTTGTCAATGTTGGGTCCCTTGAGTCCAGTCCTGATAAACAGATCTCACAAGCTAATTTTGACTTATCTCAGTCCCCTAGCTATAAATCTTCTGAAAATGCAGGGTCTTACGCCAAATATAGTAATTCTGGGTCTGTTGAAGCTATTAGCAGCAAACCAAAGGCTAGGAGAAGAAAACCAAAAAAGCTTGTGAGCAATGAACTTAAGAATGCTATAAATGATGCGCTTGATCGAATCATTATTGATCATGACCTTTCTGATTCGCAACAGAGTTTATGCAGCAAGTCTAGTTCCAAACTTCCAGCAAGTCAGGCATCTGTACTTTGAACAAAGAAGATTCTACTGGTTTTGAGTTTTCTGACTCTTTTGAAGAGAGGCAATGTGATGAGTTGATTGCCAAAATCAAAGCAGTCAATAAAATGCAAGAGCCTGCGGCTAGTTCATCTACTCCAGTTGTAATCCCTGATCCTGCTCCTAATGAATGTTCTGTTGATTTTGAACTTCCAAATTTAGGGTCTGAATATGTTGGGATTTTCTCTCCTCTATTTGATAATGATCCTGAGTTAAGGGTTCATGATGGGAAAGGTTCCAAAAGATCTGATAATAGGAGTGGGACTAGTTCAAGGCCGAATCCTAACTAGGGTAAAAGGGTGAGATCTCACACTGGAAAGGCAGATTCTAATGCTGATATACTATTAAGAGTTGGGTCAGCCAACAATGCCCCTGCTGGTAGCAAGCGGGTAAGGTGGGCCGAGAAAGTTAATAATGTACATAAAGAGGGTGTTAATCCACCAGGTGGTCCTGCCCCTGAATCTAGCTGTAGGTCTTCTGAAACAAATGCTCCTCATGCTCAGGGTCAACCAAATTCTACAAAAATTCCCCCTACCTGGAGGATGAATAAAAATGAGATCTCCAATTTGAATGGACTACGAAATAAGATCAAAAAGATCCTGCTCCAGATTCGAATGCAGGAGGTTGTTATGGCAAAGGACCGTTGTGATCTGCTTAGTGACCAGTTTAAGGTCCATTTCTTGCAGGACTGGAATCTATTCAGTAAGGACCAGTATGACACAGTTGTAAATTGGTCAGTTGATTTTATTAAGGAAGTTTCTAAGTGCCCGAAAGCCAGGGTATATTCTGTTAGAGATAATCCCAATAGATCTTGGCAGGAAGGCAATGTTTGGAATAAGTTTGTTGTTCCAGACCTTGAAAAAGGGAAATTTAAAGTGAATACTGCCTTATTGGCTGCAATTACCCTTGACCATCCCCACAAATTCAAGCTCCCCCCTGAAATTGAAGAAACATGTGTTAAGGCTTGAGAATCTGTTTTAGTGGGTCACTTTATGGGTAACATAAAGGTTCATTTTAATACTGTTAGAAATTCTCTACTAGAGCTATGGGAGAAGAATGGGCTTGAGAAGGTGACTGTTAACGATTATGGGTTTTATTTTCTCACTTTTCGTAATGGAAGTGAGCTTCAGGAAATTATAAACGCAGAATATGTCTTCATCAGGAACCATATTCTCAAAATTTATAAATGGACCGAGACACTCAATACAAATTGCAAGCCTCTTGAATTTGAACAGATCTGGGTGCAATTCAAGAACATTCCCCCACATATTTGCAATCCTATTGGGCTTGCATATGTTGCTAGCATGCTTGGGAAGCCCTTGATGTTTGACCCAGCCATGGAGGGGTATGAAAGGGCATCAGTTGCAAGGGTTAGTGTGGAAATTCATCCAGCCAGCTATCTCCCCTTGAAGCTTGAAATGCAAGATAGACTGGGAAATATTTTTACTATTGGGGTGCAATATGAATGGAGACCAAATCGTTGTACTAGATGCAGCACCTTCACCCATTCCATTAAAAACTGTCCCATTAATAATGCTTGTTCTCCTAACAACTTCAATAGCCCCAGTTTTTGTGCCCCTTCCTCAGCTGCTGGTCTGAACAAAAGGAATGTTTTTGGCAATTCTGTGTCTTCAGCTCAACATTCTGATCAGAATCATGTGAATAAAGTTCAAGCGAGCAAGAATTTTGACAACCGGTCTGATGCTGATAAGGTTGATACTGGAAATGTTGATGGTCTATATAGAGTTTTGAAGTCTGGGAAGCTTGTAGGTTTTGATGTTGGAGCTCAAATAGTGGATGGTCTGAATAAATATTTGAAGTCTGGGAAACTTGTAAGTTTTGGTGCTAGATCTAAGGGTAACTCCAGAAAAAACGCCTGAAGAAACAGAACTGGGTCAAGGCAAAGAAGATTGTCAAACGTGACTGGATTAGAAATAATGTCAAGGGTCATGGTAAGTTGGATGTTCAGAAAGTGGATCAGCTGGTTCATATATCTGGTCATCATGAGAAAGCAAATCTGAATGTGAATGTTGGAAATGTGAAGGCAGGCAAGTTGTCTTATAAGCAGGTGGCTAAGAAAACCAATGGGTTGGGATTGAATAAAAAGAAACAGCTAAGGCAAGTCTGGGTTCAAAAGAGAGCTAGGACTGGGCAAGGTCAGGGCCAGGATCAGTATTCATGTAAGTCCAATCATGCGAATGGTGATGAACTTGGTCAAACTGAACCAGGAAATCAAAAACGAAATCCCTTGAACAAGAACTGTGATTATTCTCTACAGGATTGGGTATCTCCTGGTCAGGACAGTGATGTCTTTAATCAGGATCATGGATCCATTTTGCAAGAGGATGTGAATGATGGGGTGATGAATCTAGTTCAGAAGTTGTCCAGTGAAAAGGAGATCTCTGTTCTAAGGTCTTCTACCCCATGCAAAATCTCATCCAAGCTAGAGATTAGCCTAGAGCCTGATTCCTTGGATCTTAATGTTGCTGATTTTGACAGTAATCCAAATTCCGTGGGTCACAATTTTTCTTCAGCCCTTAATGACAAGATGAGACTTCCAATTAATGTTTTTGACCAAGGACCTTCAAGAGCGGCTAAGGATTCAGTCTATATTGTTGATTGTGATGCTGAGAGGACTGAGGAATGCTCAATAATCGACAGGATTAGTGTCAATCATAGGTCTGATGTTAAAGCTTGGACTGGAAATGCTCCTGAGGATATTCAGGTTAATAATACTGGTAATGATAAATATAATAGCAGAATTGGGCTTCAACAGGTTCTAAGCAGCAATGATTTGACTGAGTTACTCGTTAGAGAACGCCATACAGTAGGTCCTGAAGCGATAGAGCCTAAATTTGATCGGTCTGAATCAAATTTTTCTGGGTTGATTGTCTCCAAAACAACTATTATGGGTATTACAGGGTCAACAGAGGTCCAATTTGATGAATCTGGAATTGCAAAGTATGACTTGGATCTGCTTGGAATAGCGGGTTCTGGTTTGACAGTCTTCAAGGAAGTTGAGGATGGTTTGTCTGGTCCAGCAGGGATTGAATATAATGGGTCTGGTTTGGAAAATCGGTATGCGACGGTTGGTTCTAAATTGGAAGTTTCAAAGTCTGGTTTGGTTGGTTTTTCTGGTTTAACAGGTCTTGGTTGTGTTGGGTCTGATGGGTCTGATAAGCCCACAAGGGTGGATTCTGGGATTGATGGGTTTCTAAATAGTTTAGCTGGGGTTTCTGGTTCAATTGCTGATCTTGCTGGGTCTGAATCTGGTGGGGTTAAGGCAGTATCTTCGTTGGCTGTCTTTAAAGATGATGTGGCTGGTGTGAATGTTGTTGTTTCAGCAAATCAGGCTCCTAATAGTAGTGAGAAAACTGCTATTGGTCTGATGGGTGATTGTAATTTCAATAAGATTGATTCTAGTCTCCACCATTATGAAAATCAAACCGTGGCCATCGAGGACAGCAAAGACTCCTATGGATTTTCTGAAAGTGAAAGCAGTGTTGAAGGGGATCATAAAATGGATGTTCTTAATATCCATGAGGACAGTGAAATTCAGGAGTCTAACCCGTATATCCATTCATGAATATTATGACATGGAATATACGGGGCCTCAATGATCCCATTAAAAGCAAGGAAATTCGGAAGATCATTGATGAGCAGAAGCTTGTTATTTTTGGTATTCTTGAAACAAAGGTGAAGGAGCGCAACGTTGATCGCATCAAAGGCCTTTGTATGGACAGAAATTGGAATTTGTTACACAATTCTAACAACAAGACCGGCAGAATTTGGGTAGCTTGGAACAGTGATGTGGCTGATATCAAGATGATTCATTCTTCTGATCAAGTCATAATGGTTGAAGTCAAAAACAAAGTTGATGACAATCTTTTTCGTTTGGCTATTGTTTATGGCTGTAACTCGGGATCGGATAGAAGGATTTTATGGAACTGTTTGAAAGCTAAGATTGATGATGATCATCCTTGGGCTGTTATTGGGGACTTCAATGTTACTAGATTTGAGAATGAGAGGAGCCCTGAATCTGATATCACTCAAGACATGATTGACTTTAATGAGTGTATTCGTGACATTGGTTGTGTTGAACCAACTAATTCCGGAAACTTGTTTACTTGGTCCTCCATGAGAGGTGATGAGCAGATCAGAAGGAGCAGGATTGATAGAGGTCTTATTAATTCGACTTGGGCTACTAAATATCCTAGAAGCCATGTTCATATTCTTAACCCGGGAATCTCTGATCATTGTCCACTTAAGCTCTATTGGGAGAAGGAGAAGAAAGTGAAACGCCCCTTTAAATTTTTCAACTTTTGGATGGAAAATGATAAGTTCAAGGACATTCTCAATGAGGTCTGGAATACTCATGTGGACGGCTCTAATATGTTTCGAGTGTCGAAGAAATTGAGGCTTCTTAAAAACCAACTTATTAAGTTTGACCGTAGAAAATTCAGCAACATATCAAAAAAGGTCATGGCTGCAAGAGCTGATCTTGAGGAGGTTCAATCTCGATTTCTTCATGATGACATTGATGATCTTCTTCGAGAGGAGGAAAAATCTGCCCTTGCAAAATTTAGAGAGCTCATTTCTATGGAGGAGAGTTTCGCGAGACAGAAGTCGAGACAGAATTGGGTCTCTCTTGGGGACAAGAACACGACTTTCTTCTACCGTAAGTGTTCATCTAGGAATCTTCGGAACAGTGTCCAAAGAATTATGAAGGATAATGGGGATTTTGCGCATGGACAGGATCAAATTCAGGATTTGGCTGTCCAATTCTATCGTGGTCTTATGGGTACTAAAACCGGGCAGCATCTCAGTCATCTCAATACTCTATATCAGATTGTTGACAAAAGAATTACTGCTGAGGATAGTCGGGATCTTGTTAGAGTTGTTTCGAGAGAAGAAGTTAGAAATGCTCTAGCTAGCATCAACAACAATAAGAGCCCGGGCCTGACGGTTTTAATGCGGAGTTTTTTAAAGCTAATTGGGGTATTGTGGGTAATGATATTACAGAGGGGGTGCTTGAATTCTTTCGTAATAGGAAAATGTTGACCCAATGGAATGTTACTGTGCTTAATCTTATTCCCAAAAATTTCGTGCCCGAAAAAATACAGGATTTTCGTCCCATTTCCTGTTGTAATGTTGTGTATAAAATTATTTCTAAAATTCTCTCTAAGCGCTTTCAAAGAGTTATTTCTAAGATAGTGAGTCTAGGACAATCTGCTTTCATACCCGGTAGGTCTATATCGCATAACATCCTTCTAATGCAGAATCTTCTTAAGGGTTATGGGAGAAGGAAGATTTCTCCTCGAGTTGCGTTTAAAATTGATATTCGTAAGGCATTTGATTCCGTTAAATGGGGAACTATTCATGACTTTCTTGTTGTTTCTGGTTTTCCTAGAATTTACATTGATTGGATTATGCAGTGTGTCTCTACCTCCCACTTTGTTGTTTGCGTTAATGGTGTACACGGGGGCTATTTCAAGGGCGAAAATGGTGTGAGGCAGGGCGATCCTCTCTCTTCTTATATCTTCGTGTTGATCATGGAGGTCTTTGAGAGTGTCTTAACGACATTCCGAAAGAATCGTCATTACACTTTCCACCCTTTCTGCGAAGAGGAGAAGATCACTCATTTATGTTTTGCAGATGACTTGTTCTTACTTGCTCATGCCGATGTTGAGACCATTAAAACTATAAAAGATGCGCTTAACTTCTTTTCTGATGTTACAGGTTTATCAATTAATGTAGATAAAAGTGCAGCGTTCTATGGCGGTGTTGATGATGAGACAAAGGCTAGGATACAAGACATTATGGGCATCCCCGAGGGTTCGTTTCCGGTTCGTTATTTGGGCATTCCACTCACAACAAGACATATTCAAATTGTTCATTGTAGGCCGCTCATTGAAAAAGTTAAAAACGTCGTTATGGGGTGGGCAGCCAAGAAGCTTTCATACGCGGGCAGAATTGAGTTGGTTGGAAGCGTGGTCATGGGATTAATCGGTTACTGGTCTCAGCAAATTGTGCTCCCGAAGAAAGTTATGAAAGAGCTCGATACTATCATGCGTAATTTTATTTGGGGCAGCCAAGGTCGTGGTGGAAAGAAAGTCAAGTGGATCGACGTTTGCAAACCGAAAGACGAAGGTGGTATTGGACTGAGGAGCTGTATTGAGTGGAATCGGGCTGTTACATACAAACATCTTTGGGCTTTACAAACTAAACAAGATTCTCTATGGGTCAAGTGGGTGCACTCTCGATTTTTGAAGCGCGAATTGAGCATATGGACTTGTAAAATCACGGATGATATGACTTGGTCGTTGAAGAAAATTTTGAATCTAAAAAACAGCCTCGGTTCGATTTTATATATTCGTATTGGGGATGAGTGTGGTACTCTCTTTTGGCACGATCCTTGGTTTGAAAACCAGCCGTTGATTACTAAGGATGAATTTCGAGGTTTGAGAATAAGAAGGGATTGTGCGGCTGCCACGATTGGCGACATTGATGCTGGGCTTTGGGTTTCAATTATTAGACGAGTTCCGGAAGGAAGACGGGTATTAGACTATTTGAGTAGAATTCATCTAAGTGATAGGGTTGATGTTCACTCTTGGGTTGCCGAGGAAGATGGTAAATTGAAGTCGAGAATAGTTTGGAATGTTATTAGAGAAAAAGGTCAAATTGTCGATTGGGCTGCTCTCGTTTGATCTTTAAAAGTCATTCTGAGGCATCGTTTCATCCTATGGTTGGCTTTACGGGGTAGACTTAATACCCGGTATCGGATTCTCTCCTACATGGACTTTCCGGATGCTAATTGTTTGCTTTGTGATGGGAATACGGAGTCTATTTGCCACTTGTTTGGGAGCTGCCCGTTTGTTAAGTCCCTTTGGAGTAAGTTCACATTGGCTTTGGGCTTTGTTCATTTACCGTGTTCATGGGATGAGATCATTGTTGTTGCCCGCATCAAAGCTAAAGGTAATAGATATCCAGCCAATGTCTTCAAATGTGGTTTTGCTGCCATTGTTTATCATGTATGGGCCGAGAGAAACGCAAGAGTATTTGGGAGAGTTCGTCGCGACGTTGAGCATGTATGGAGGGATATCGTGTTTGATTGCGGTGCGCTAATCGGTACGTGGAGGCGGGTTCCCAAAGGTGAGCGTGAATGGACCCTTTATCGGGAGTGGAAAATCGATTATGACAAAGTTACATCTTTTAATTTTTCGAAAGCTAGTTAGTTTCTTATGATTGATTGTAAGTCTCGTGTTTGCTTTGTTTGAATGTATGTTTACTTGAACCTAACTTTAACTTTCTAGGTTTGTTAGAAAGTTAAAGGAGACTATGTCCGTTTTTTTCCCGTTTTGGGTTTTTTTAATGAAATGACAATAAGTCGTTTTCCCAAAAAAAAAAATCATAAACCCTAAACTCTAAATCCTAAACCCTAATTAATATCTCTATTAAGGTTAGTTTAGTTGAATTATGAATTTATCAAAAAAATGAGTGAAAAAAATAAATTATTAATAATTAGTCACCAATTATGGAGAGAAAATAATTAACGTGAGAATAGAAATATTAGATAAATATTTATAAATAATAAATATTTGATAAATAAAGGAATTGAAAAATCATAAAAATATAAAAAAATAAAAGAGATAAATTCATAATTCAACTAAATAATATATTAATTAGGGTTTATGATTTAAGGTTTAGTATTTAGGGTTTAAAATTTAGGATTTAGAATTTAGGGTTTAGAATTTAGAATTTAGAGATTAAAGTTTAGTGAAAAAATAAATTAATTAATAAATACAAGTTGTAAAGTGTTGAGTTATTTTACCAGTTAAATAAGAGATAATAAATATAAAAAAAATTAGTGAAATAATTAATCGTGATAATAGGATAAATTAATCGGTAGAAGTAGAAAAAAAATAATTAGTAAAAAGAGAAAGAATATTCGGTGTTTAAAGGAATATTCTATTTTCGCGGATATTCGCGGTCCCAGATTCGCGTTCCCTATCATTACTCATTCTAATATATTATGTAATTTTAAGCCCATTATATCAATTTGGGCTAAAAATCTTCTAACTATACCTAAAAACACTTTTATTAATTAGGTTTTCATGTTGCTGCGCCGCTGATCAGTAATCTATATCTCTATATAAGAAACCTCTTTCTTTATTGTTTTTATAATACTCTCATTCAACATTATTCTCAGTCTCTTATTTGTATTCATCCTTTTACATGGCGTTATCCATTGTTATGTTTTATAGCTCATTTTGTTTTTTATAATCTCAACAAAGTGTCTTATCTATCTAGTCTCGACATATTCGAGTAGAATTATATTTACGATATTATGTGATGGGGAAGTACTGATTTTTCTCCAGATGATCTACTATGTCGGATCTCATTATTGAGAAATCCAAGCTACGAATATTTTGATCATTTATATTACTTACTATTTTTCATAAAATTGTTTCAATTATATTTTCTTTAAAGATTTTCCACATATTCAATTATCGTTTAAACGGTGATTCAAAATTTGTTCAAGATGATAGAGATATATAAATATTTTATTTTAGCTCTTTAGATTGTAATTCCAATATAATTTGAGATAACCGATGATTATTTTTATGTATAAAAAAGTTTCTCTTATTCTTATGTTGGGAGTTTATAATTACCACTCTAGTGCGTTTTTAAACATTATTTAATTTGTGTTTGTGATTAATTTTATTTCTATCCTTTGATTTAGTCTTGGTTTTGTACTTACATGATATGTCAAGAAACTGTATAACAAAATCTCTAAATAGCTCGAGCCTTAACAAAACGATAAAAACATGTTACGGTGTAACAAGTTTTCAATAGTTTGATTACGACTGAGTTGTTTGAGAATTGTTGTATTATTTTTGATAAATCATTGTAATATAAAATAAAGGCTACGTCAAAGGATAAACATAGATTGTGACATGAACACTTTTAAATCAATGTTAAAATGTTAGATGAATCAAAATATTGTTTAACTATTTAAGGATTTGAGGATTTTTAATATATGTATTCAATAGGGAGTCAGCTAATACTCATTGTATCATGTGTCGTCATAAACCATTTTGAATTTTTATCAATCCGCACATGTCACACTATATCTCCGAAGACCTTGGCAATAAATTGAGAATAAATTTCATCAACAATCTACAACAATCTAAAGAGTTTCTACAACCGGTCCTTTTCATTTTAGACCCACTGACATGTATTCATTTCATTAATAATATCTATCGAACAAAAAATTATCATCAATTTTATTTTAGACAAATTCTTTTTATATGTTTTTATTTCTAATTTCTAATGTTTGGTGTCATCTTTATTTGCGACTTATATTTCTTTGTTCTCTTTTAATTTTTCACACTTATACAATCATTTATTGTTTATACAAAATTCTAAGATATATGGTTTTGAGATGGTTGTTGATATTTTATTACAATTTAACTTCATTTTAAATTATATATTCAAAATAGAGTGTAGATAACTCTCAATGGTAAAGCATAAAACTCACCATGGATATTTAAATTTTATTATTTATTTATTATTTTAATTATTTAACTCATTTATAATAAATAATAATTAATTTATAATTTTTTAATTTCTTATTGTCTCTATTAATATTTTATTTTATTGGAAAGGAAAAGATAATATCACATTCAATAAATTATGTAACACAAAAATTGAACTTTTTATAAAAGTAATATTATAACTCGATAGTCGTGTCTCAAATGCCGGTCACATTAAAGTCTCTACTTTAATAGATTTTAATATCTTCTAATTTAATTTTTTTATATTTTACATCTTATTTATTTATATATTCAATTTTAAAATATTCAAGGAAAATCTAAGTCTAAATGTGTCTAATTTTGGTATATACTGTTTTTAAAAGCACACATTTATGTTATTGTCATGGGTTCTAGGTCTAAAATAATAAAAAAATGCAAATATGTGTAAGTGTAAAGTAATGCTCGAAAAGGCTACATATAAAAAAAATTTGAAAATAAAATAAAATCCAAACAGATCTTTGTCCATAATATTTTTTCTTTATGTTATAAATAATATTTTTTGATGATTTATAATTTTTTTTACATTTAAAATTTTTTTAGGAGGTAAAATATACAAAAATAAAAAAAATATTCAAACTAAAATATCATAGAATTTACAAAATTTGGTGATTAGACCTTGAAACCAAAATATTGAAAGTTTAACTATTATTTATCAAAAGATATTTACAAACTTGTAGAAGCTTTCCAAGAGAAGAAGAATATTAAATTGAACAATTAAATAACACTTTTTTGTGTGAGAACTTGCAAAATGTTAGAGATTTGTGTGAGAACATTACTATTAGGTCGTACAAATTATTTTTAAAGTAAAATAATATTTAAATAAAACAGAAAACGTAAAATAATAAAAACAAAAACAGCCTATTAAAGTGCTTAACAACTTCTTCACGAGATGTTACATGTTTCTCAAGTAAAATGACGACTTAACGTAACCTTTGTTATACTCGTAATAAATGTTCTAAGTTTGAATATTTATAAAAAATATTAAATCAATTATAATTCGGGTTCTATTCTTAAAGTCACTTGCTAAATTAATGACTATTTCTATTCCACCTTCAACTTCTTATTTGTGGTCAAGAGTTTGAGACATTTATAAAGTTTCATTATATAAAAGACAATATATTTATTTCCTAAAAAGACTTCCATAACTTAAAAAAGTTAGAATAAAAGAAATATAATTTTAATTATAAATTTGTTATGTATAAGACTTATGACATAAGTGTGAAATGTTTTTGAATCATTATTATAATATGGAATAAAAAAAATAATTTGGCATAAACTCTTCTTTCACTCTTCTCTAATCCTTATCATTTAAGTCTTGAACTATATATAACAAGGAGGAATGGGATATGGGAAGTAGTATTGGCCCATTCTGTAATAGGACGAATCCATACATAATTCCATTTTTCATTACTTACTAC